>NC_013491.2:2465691-2469538 GCF_000004555.2 Caenorhabditis briggsae | reverse complement strand
TAAAAATAAATAAATTTTCAAAAAAATGTTTCTTCATCGAGAAAAACCCATCGGAAAATTATTCTTTTTTTTAGGATGAGAGCCCTGACGTTTTTCTCGATAAAGGTACTTTTTTTTGAAAATTTATTTATTTTTATGTGAATCTACATGCTTTTCTGCATATTTTGTTTCAATAAACAATTACATTGTCGCACTGGTTCAAATTTTGCTCAATTGGAAATCTTGGGAATCTGGGCGTCACTTTGGACTGTTTTCTGGGCCCAGAAATCCCAGATTTGGGAACTTTGGACGCGCCATTACTGACCCTCTAAACTCAAAGTTTTATTTGAAAATTCCAACTCCCGTATAAGCTAGATTAGTCTCTCTCTCTTTCTATCAAGATCATTTGCTTACCTTTCTTAACTTCCTCAATTTGCACCCGAAGAAAATCGCTGTAGCGGTGGCGAACAACAATAACGAGGCCATAGTTCCAATGATAGCCATATGAATCAATCCCAGAATTTCCGAGTTTGGACATGGCTCCCTTTTTTGTTCACTTGCCGGGTACACCACCGATGACACTTGTTGAGGCGTTGCCCTTGGAGCGGAGATTACTGTAACATAATTTTCAAAATTTTCAAGATTCAATTTTTCTTCTTACATTCCGCAGATTCTGTCTGACTGACTACGGTAATCGAGTTGGTCAAGTCCACAGCTCCATTGTCGTCTGATGTTGTAGACCTGGCTCGTCTAATCGGAAGATCTGTGACGCTTCGCTTGTGTCGGAATCGTAGTCGTTCCGCGGTGAGATTTGAGTCGCTCACTTTTTTGTAGCATGTCTTAGAGCATTCTTCCTTTTGAAGACAAACTTGAACCTGGCAATGCACGAATACGGTGCTCTGGTTGCCGAAGCGGAAAGTGCGGAACTTGGAGAAGTAGATCTGAACATGTATAAATTAGGTACTTCCCTTCCACTTTCCACTCCTGCTTTTGAAGCCAGAAAGGTGCCCAAAGAACATAAATCCAACTCACTTGGTCGTTCACATTTGCCAATGGGTCAATTATGTCGTTCATGCCGTTCACGGGACACCTGCCAAATTTGCACCAAATTTTTATTAGGTTCGACCAACATGTTGGGTATGTCTGCACACACACCCTCGTTATGTGTGCAGCTTGCGCAAGAAATTTTAATGGCTTTTTTTGGGGTATCTAGGCTAAGCGGAAGCAAAACGATGTCGAAATTAATGAGACGTGTACCAAATTGCGCGCGGGAAATTGTGTTTAAGGTCATGGAAAGGATTTCACTCACCCTCCTTGAACGAATGTGATCTTTTTGGCATCCGGCGCGCTGATATCTTCACGATCGCTGAATGTACATTCTTTTGGAGAGATTCCATGATAAGCAGCTAGAAGAATGGTATTAGATTACTGTAATTTTGTTTAGCAACTTACAATCTGGTGACAAGGCTATGAAGAACTCCACGTATTCGTTTTCTCTAGCTGCTTGTAACGTTTTCCCGCTGTCTGTGGATCGGAACAGCATTTCAACTTTTGGTTTGGGTTTTCCTCCGGTTGAAACCATCACCTCATGACCACTGAAAAACAAATTTTAGGTTTTGAAAGATTCCTGAAAAACTTATGGAGGATCACAATCTATTAGCACAGTTTTAAAACATCAAACTATCAAAGTTTCTAATACACTTAGCAACTGATTCTGATTACCCTATCAGCCTATAAGTCCTATCAGACCTATCAACTCACTTGGAAACATCACTGAATCGAATAGTCTTGACACTCCTTGTGTACAAACAGAAGACATGATTGAGCCTGGTAGTTTTTCCAAACGATAGATCTGAGTTATCTTCCAGTACCACAGTAGTTTCAGCATAGCGATGGAATGGCTAAAAAAATCGGTGTTTCAAATAGTCTCTTTGATTGATTCAAGCTTACCAAGTCCGTGAGCGTCACATCACATTCACTTCCATATGGAATTGTTAAATTGTAGTTTGTGAGTCCCTTCTCGTCCTTCATGGAAGTTCCACAAGGGTGACGAGTCTTATGGCCGTAGACGTACACCACTGGCTGAGCTTTCGGGTTGGAAATCATTCTCATTACTTCTGGATCGGATTTGTTTAGCACCACAGTGAAGCTGTCAGCGATACAATCCACCCTTTCCACTGGAAATTTAGAAGGTAAGCGGTTAAGAATCTCCAGAAACTTACCAAATCTCTCTTTCTCCTTTGCCTGATTCTGATGCATTAGCAAGAAAGATATCAAGACTTGAAGACAAGAAGATCGCCATAACTTGTTCATCGTGAGCTTCTGAAACCGGGGAAGGTAAAAACAAAAGAGGGTGTGGGGTGTTCCGAACAAAGGTTGCTATGGTGTCTGAGGAGGAGAGGAGGAAGCTCGTTAAGCCACCCGGCTGGTCAGGTAGGGTGCACCAACCCGAATTGGCTGGTCGTGCCAACCAACCAATTAATCGTGGAGTGTCTATTGTCTCAAGACGATGTAGGAGAGTAAAAATAAGGCCAATTTTGTTGGCTCGAGAAGGAATACTTAGGAAAAATGATAGAAGAATTCAAATTATGCGGAGAGGAGTAAAAGGAAAAATTGAAAAAAAAATCAGGATTATGGTAAATTTGGAATTTTGATCATTTTCTGAGATGCTGAAGGTTGAATTGCTAGTTATAACTTGAGAGATAGAACATGCCAATTTTTCAAATACACAAAATGATTATCGCAAATTAATAAAACTACAGTAACCCACAAGATGAAGGTACAGTAACCCAAGTGCTATAGATACAGTAACCCACAAGGCTACAGGTACAGTAACTCAAGACCGGACAAATTTGCGAAATTCAACGACATTGTGACTTTTTACAAAATGAAGTTAAAAAAAAACACAAATGTAAAAGTTCGAATATTGTACAGCACTGCTTAAGGATTACTGAAGAATAGAAAAATCCAAAAAGAAAGAAAATTTTTAAAAAATTCGATGAGACAGTCTCAAAAAAAGCTTCCCCAATTCGTCTTTCTGACAGAAGAAGCTGACAGAAAAGAGAGGAAAAATGAATTATGGTCCATGGATTGCCGCCCTCTCCCGTCTCAACCTCCCCAATAAGGGGCGGGAATCGAAGGTGAGCAATCCGTCGTTTCACCTCCTTCTCCCGGACAAAGGCACCTGCCACGGAAGTGGCGTATGCCAACAGATGGTCGGTATGGGTTATGGGGGGTCGAGAAAAAAGAGAAGGCGTTTGGTTAAGAAAATGAATAAGTGAGGTGTTCACTTTTGGCCCCTATTATGAAAAACATGACGAAAAGTGGAGCAAAACGAGAGTACATGGACTGAATGGGGTCAACACGGCGACAGAAATGATAGATGAATTGGGAGAGAGTCTCGGGAGACACCACCACCATGCACCACTTCTCGAATGTCCTACCTTTAAGCAGACTAGTTTCGATGGCACGCATGTGGGCGGGTCCTGGTCGGCATATGAATAATTAACAAGAGTACACGATAAGTGTTTATCACAAGCATCCTTTGCTAGAAGTATCTTAATTAGAATGCAACCTACCTGGTTAGCATATTCATATTCGCCGGGCAAATCGTGAATTGCGGCAAACGTCAAAGCAAAGTTGTATATCAAGGATACAACTGGCTTGCTAATAAGGACCACCTGGAAAATTCGAGCGGCACCGGAAAAGCCGGATCATCTCTTTCCATCGTCTTGTGTCGCTTTAATTGGTACGGTGGGACGCTCATTAGCGCGCGATTGTACCAGATGGGTTGGAGGGAAAGCAGGAACACGGGAAAATTGAAACATGGGAAGGAAAATAGGTATTGCCATACTTGTCAACGGGCCGG
>NC_013491.2:2453194-2465647 GCF_000004555.2 Caenorhabditis briggsae | reverse complement strand
AAAATTCGGTTCAAAATGACAAAATTTTTGCTACCGGGCCTTCCGGGCCGGGCCCGGGCTGGGCCCGGGTTTCGGCGGGCCAGCCCGGAATTTTACAAGTATGGGTATTGCTGTTATTTGGTGGCTGCTATTTTGCTCGAAACTAGAATTTTTGTAAGGGAAAACAATATTTTGAAACAACCTGGCCACTGAGGGTACTTCGGGGCTATCAGAACTTTCTCAATTTTAGAAACAAGCGGGCTGAGAAATGCTGATACAATCTCCGAGTTTACAAATTTACTCAGATTTTGATGCACTTACAGTACCAAGATATAAAAAAATGTATTTTTCGGTTGCATTTCGGCTACCGTAAAACCTCTAATAGAACGACACCCGGATCGTCCACTTGGAGCCTATATATCTCATTTTCTGTGAAAGATATCAAAAAGTGGCTAACTAGTAAAATGTTGCTGATATCCTGATAAACATTTCACTAGTTCACCACTTTTTGATATCTTTCAAAAGAAGTGAGATATATAGGCTCAAAGTGGACGATCCGGGTGTCGTTCTATTAGAGGTTTTACGGTATTTTGACTAATTTAAAAGGTCTTGGCTATTTTTTTCAAGTTTAGATGACTGAAACGGTCTAAAAAGATGTCTTTCGGAATTTAGCTAATAGCAGAAAAACTAGAATTTCTCAAAAAATTCTGTGAATGCAAAGTTTTTGCTTTGCACTTTCCAAGATTTTCAAAGTAATTGCAAACTTGACCACCGAGCTCGAGACACCTGAAAATAGCCAAAACTACCGAGAATAAAATGGAAAGCACGTTTTCGTATATCTTTTGGACCAGTACTGTAGTTAGTTGAAAGCAGCAATTCAATTTGCTTCCGAGCTATTGAAAAGGGAAATGTCATTGACTATAAATCCTCGGATCGGAAAAAGGCTGATATCATATCATGGATTTTTGGGAAAATGCGTATCGTTATTCAATTATTTCAGCCAATTATGAACTGAGTGATGCTTTAAATTTTTATTTTTTAAACTTCATTTCACAAAAATGGGATACATGAAGAAATAAACATTTCACCAAAATGAGATCATTTTGATACAATACATTACACAAATTATTGGCAATTTTCAATTGTTTTAGATTTCTAAAAATGTTATTTTCGGTGGTAAGAGAAACAATTTAAGCAAAAGCAAAAGTTCAGATGATTCCAAAACGAAGCAATTCAAGAAAGATTAGTTGCAAAAGAGAATAGGAATTTTTACAAAACAACAGATTCCGTGTCAGGAGTGATCCAGTTGAAGATGTCGTTCTCGTCGATAGCGGCCGACATTGGGACAACGGATGCGGCAGTAACCTGAGTGGCAAAATGTTCAACTGGGGAGACAAAGACAGGCAGGCATTGGTAAAAATAGAAAGCGTGACAAGTGACGGTGTGTGTGTATGTGCAGTGAGTTACAAAAAGCAGTTTTGTTTTGAAAATTAGCCAAGAGATTCGGAGCAATTCGAAAACACAAGACGGTGGTGATGAAAGGACAAGAGACAAGAGATGGAATAGATTCAAACTCGTTTTGGAGCGGAAGCCGACAGGTTTTGGGTGAGCGGTGAGTGTTCCGAGTTGTTATTGTTGTTAGCGGCAACCATTGCGGAGACACGAGAATCCGGTCGGACGTGGGTAGCTGGAATAGCGAGAAATAAGTCGAAAAACGTGTTTTTCAGTTGATTTTTATCAATTGCAGAAGTTTGAAGCCCGGCTGTCAAATATCGGATCACTTTGAAAATATTGAAGGTTATAAAAAAGTCCTAGATTGAAAACTTTGTATTCACCGAATTTTTCGAAAATATCTTCTTTTTCGATTTCTAATTCCTCTAATTGTCGTTTTCTGAAAAAATCCTGTTTTTTTACGTTTTCAGTACAAAAATGAGCCAAAAAGGGGTGTTTTTCAGAAATCGGCAATTAGAAGAATTTTCAAAAGAAATACTGAGATTACGAAGTTTTAATTAGTTCAAAACTTTGATAGCCAAGCTCTAGACTACTGAAAATAATCCAAATCAACTAAAACCTTGTTTTCGTATATCTTCATGAGCGGTACTTTATGAGGATTCCAAATTTCAGTGTTTTTTAGAGTCTAGGCGCTTTTTTACTTACGGATAGTTATAAGCTCGCTGTATTCTGGTCGAGTACCTGTTGTCAATCCATGAGATGCTTGACGAGTGACACCTGGAGCACCACTACGAGTATATTTGCGTTCCGGTGAGTTGTGAAGCTGAAAAAGTACCCAATTTTCTATAATACTATTTTTGGTCGATGAAAAATGAAAATTATAATTTTTCTTATATTTGTTAAGGATTCAAAAGCTGTTAATCCTTTCAAGCTATCAGTTTTTGTGATTTACCTGCCGATTCAAGAGTCCATAAAGAATAAAGTTGGAAGCCGAGTTGATGTATGGCAGTGCGTGTACTCCGTACATGAAGTAGATGAAAGCGTAGGTTGGTGGTGTCGCTGAAGTTTTCTCATCCTGGTAGAGCTCCTCGTAAAGCGAGTACAAGATTGAGATCCAGTATGGAGTCCTAAATATTGAAAAATCAGTTTTTTCTTCAAATTTTCCAAAAAAAATCTTTTCAAATTATTTACCAGCAAGCAAAATGAAACAGACAAATGGCAAGTGTGTACACTGCAATATGTCCAACAGGGATTGTCAACTTCTTCTCCTCTCCAACCCCTCGTCGGCCCCCATTCAAAGTCTTGTTCAACGCTTTTGCCTGCTTGAAGAGCTTGAGCAGCATCTCGTAGTAAAAATAGATCATCAAGAGAAGCGGTAAGCAGTAGGCCTAAATAAATTCATTTTTCTCGTATTTTTTTTCCATTGTTCCACCCACCAGAACAAAGGAATAGAGCGTGAATATGATGAACAACTCGCGTCCAAGATCATCCACGCACTTGTAGAGATGCATTCGAGTGATGACTTCTTGATCCAAGTCGAACTTTTCATGCATGACAAGTTCCTGCAAACGTGTGATTAGCTGTTGTTGATGAAGTTATTTTTAAAAATAGACTAACTTTAGAATGAGCGAAAATCAATATTGGCAAGAGCATTACGCAAGTGAGAACGAACATGGCAGTGAGGAAAATGAACACGAAGCGTTGTTTGCGAACGGCAAGCTGAAAATTTTAATTTTGATTTGACTAGCGGGTTACGGTAGTTTCTACCCGTAGCGGATGGCAAACTGCGCAATAGCGATCGATAGAAAATGCCACGAGGATGAAAGTGCTGAAAATCTTTCCGATATGCTCCAAAAGACGGAATAATTTGCAAGCGAACGTGTCGAACATCCAGAAGCCGAGGATCTGAAATTTTTGTGGATATACAGTACCGGAATGAGATATTCAATGAGGTATCAATAAGTTGATTTTTGCTCATTTTGCCCATTTTCATTAGTCTAGACCTTGGCTGTCAAGTTTCCAATCACTTTGAACACTTTGGAGGATGTAGAACAGACCTAGACTGAAAACCTTGCATTCACAGCAATATTTGAAAATTCCTCTTATTGTCGATTTCAGAAGGACACCTGTTTTTTACGTTTTCAGTACAAAAATGAGCTGAAACTTGTGCATTTTAGGAATCGGCGATTAGAGGAATTTTCCGAAAGTTCTGTGGATGTAAAGTTTTTCATCTAGGTCTGTCTTACACTTTTAAAAATCTTCAAAGTGATCTGAAACTTGAAATCCAAGTTCCAGACCTGTGAAAATGACCCAAATCAACTGAAAAGGTACTATTTGCCAATCTGCAAATTTCTGACTTACCTGATCAATAATGGTCATTGGAATCGGAAGCATTGATAGGAAGTCGACAATGCTCAGAATGCAAATATAGGTCAGGGTGGTATTGTGACGCGAACGCGAGTCTTGTCCTTTGACATGATGAACCACGGCAAGAATCGCAGCATTTCCACAAGTTCCGAACATGAATAGTAAGGCGTAGAATCCAGCAATAAGCATGAGAGATGAGTTATCATGGTTGGATAATGGGAGTGCGTACACCAAGGTGAACTGAAATTTCGGAATTAGGGATAAAAATCAAGAAACTCTATTAATTGTCCTTCTAGTCACCTGTAGCTTCTTGCCGCTCAATTTCTCATAGCTCGAAATGTTTTCATAAATTGTATCCATCAAGTTCATGGAATAAATTTCGTTTCTCTAGTCCTCTAGCGTTATCACGTCATCTGAATATCGGCCCACTCGTGATGATCCGATTAGCAAGAAGAGGGTCCTCATCGCGGAGGTATTTTCCCATCATATCGTATTCATGATGCCTCAAATTGCCCCCCCCCCTTCCCCCTAACTTTTATCCTCCTTGACCATAGTTCATCAAGAGGATTACAATGAGTGAGCTGAGGACTTTTTTAATAAAAAGATTATGCAGAGATGACATTGGTATACTAAAAATTGATACCTTCCCAGAAACATGAGACAAATGTTGGTCTAGACGATTCATAGTAGGGCCTCTGAATGTTTCGGAATAAAAGCTCATCTGAATTTTCAATTTAATATTTGAATTTTTAATTTTCTTCTTGGTCTAGACAGTGACAAAAAAGCGTTCTCAACCGATCTAAAAATGCACATTCAAAGATTTTTCGTGATCATTTCTTTAATACCAGACTCATGAGTCCTCATTAGTCAAAAAGTCACTCATCTTTACTTCCACCTGCGTCTGCCCTTTCAGAAGATGTTTTGCAGTTTTTATGTTCTGACGACACAGATAATATGAAAAAGTAGGAATCAGTTTCTTTCCTCCAGCTCATCCTAAAGGATTTCAGGACTTTTGCTCTTGTTGAATGAATTGTTTTTGAGCGGAAGTGCAGCTTTTAGGGCCCCCTTCTCTCATTAATTTGGAGTTTGACTACAGTACCACTACATTAATTTTCGCGTGACCGAGTCATTCTTGTTCTCCTCGCTGCAATATATCTTTTTTTTCCAATTCGAAGAACCCGGAGACGTTTTCAGATATTCATTAATTTGAAGACTCTCCTACTTCTTCTTTTTTTCCAATTTGTGTTGTGCCTGCCTCTTGGGATGAAAGAATATAGACGGAAGCTGGAGGAAACCGAGCAAACGCCCACACGCACTTTTCAGTGAGTTTCGGGTTTTAGTTATGAAGATTGAACTATGAAAGGTCAGAGAAACAAACATCGTTATTAGTAAAAGGGGTGTGTCAATTTTCAGCCTACCGTACTTCTAATAATGTCAACTTTGAGTTCAATTATCTCAATTCCTAGGAAAGCTATCAAAAATTTGTCAACTAGTGAATTATTCATCATAATATCACCAATATTTTATCAGTTGACTAATTTTTGATATCTTGCACAGTAATCGAGATAATTGAGCTCAACATTGACAGTTTGGGTAGGCGTCTATCATTTTATCAGAAGTACTGTACGCTCAGAGTCGGCACACCACTTCCAGACAGGTTTTGGGCTTCTATTAGAGGAATATGGTTTTTCTTGTTTTCTGTTGAAAATGCGGAAAATCTGTCAACTGACAAATTTTTCATCATAATAGCATCAATACTTTATCAGTTCAGGCAGTTTTGATATCATTCACATGAAAAAGAAACAACCCCATTTAAAAAAATTTCTAAAATTCAACTCACATTCTCATAGATTGTACCCTTGAAGGATTCGGTTTGTTGCATGGTTTTACGACCTACAGCATACGTATCAATCCTGAAATATCATAAATTAAGACGGGTAGACTAACAAAAAATGCGTATATTGAACTAAAAAACCACGGAAATGAAAACGTCTCAGACATAAGAAAAGTTTAGTGACGGCTGATATTTTGATTGCCACGCATCCAGATGTTTCAGTTCTGACTCTAATGTCAAGGAACTGAAAGGAACTAAAACAGTTCCAAAGATCAAAAAAGGTTGAAACGTGAATTTTTAGAACCCAAAAGCAAAACACGATCAGAAGCAAAACACATCTTCAAGATGAGGTTAGGAGATGAGCCGGGTTTCTTTTCCCACCGAAAATTTTTGAAATCACGCGAAAATTGTGAAAAGTGCAGTGAAAGGAAGAAGAACGAGAACGAAAACCGTTTGAATAATTTACGATAGGCGGCGCCCACTAACCCAAGTAGGGAAAGAAAGGGAAGATGTCATTTTCCTGGAACAAAAAAAACCTCACCTCATTTTGTCCCCATCAGATATTAAGAACTTGGCTTCCTCGTAAAAAGCGGACATAATATGGGGACTTGAAAGTTTTGTAGACAGAGAACCGCTCTAATGATTCGCTTTCGAAAAAGAGCAACGCCTTCTTAGAAGGGGGCGGGGTTTTGGGGGGGGGGGGGGCAGAGAAACAAAAAAAATGGAGAGGGATGAATGGCTAGAGTGCATGGGCAGGTAGGAAGAAAGGAGGCGCTGAAGAAGAGAACGCGCGAGATACTTCATAAACCATTCAAGCAGACAGCGATTTTCATTTTCAAAGGTGAAAAACGTGAAGTATGCAAAATAGAAGAGATAAGGGCGGATATCATAGGAGGGCTTCAAAAATTCGAAAGATTTTATAGGTTATGAAATAGAATATGAAAGTTCAGACCGGAAGTTGGAAAATTCGCTTTACGCACATCCCAGGATTTCCGGTTGCACATTCCAGAATGGTTTTTTTTGAGTTGTGAATCTAATATTGAATGTTACAGAGAAAAATTCACCCTAGAATTTAGAATTGAACAATTCTGAAAATTTGAATTATCAGCGTCAATGAATATTCTGGAATTCCGTTTTTTTTAACTTTCAGCTGTCTAAAAATATATCAGACTACAAAATTAAACTACGGCCCAACATTTGGAATTTTTGCCATTTTTTAAATTCAAATAGCTCAAAACTTCGCAGCTTGTAAGTCTAAACCGTGAGCACCACAAACTCCCAATTAGATAAATCAGCTCAATTTTTGTTAAATACAACGTTTTTCGATTTTCGCTAGCTCGAAATTTCGCAGCTCTTAATAAGCTATTTTAAAATTAGAAAGCCTTAAAAAGAGTTACCAATTATATAAATCAGGCCTTAATTGCACTTTCCAAGACATTTCTGAAACTTGAGGAGTACTATTTTTATCGCGTCATTTATTATCAGGGGAACCACTCTATAAATGATAGCCGCGTGGTTATCTAAAGTCCAAAAATCCCAAATTAAGGGATCAATGATCAAATTTATCCTTTACCCTAGACAAAGGATAACAAACAAGATGGGTAGAGACAGATACAGTAATCTAAAATGAAATTCAAAAGGGTGCCGCAGTAATCCTTCGGTCTTAGTCTTTTCTTTTATCCCTTTCGTAGACAGGAAAAATTTTGAAATTAGTTTTTGACTTTTTTTTTCTAGAAAAAGCAATCTTTATCAATCATTTTTAATGACTTTTGAAAGTGAGGAAGGAAGTTAAGAAACGGGACGTTTTGAAGGTTTTTTGGGATAAGTGGGGTGCCCATTAGAAAGTGAGAGAAAAAAGAAAAAAATATGGCCCACCACTTGAAATGTGGGAACTTTTAAGGGAATACAACGAGATGAAAAATACCTATCAGTAGGCTTTGTGACTCATAAGCACAGGCACAAGCACCAGCCCATTTTAAATATTCTTGCGTCCACTCTCACTATCCTCCCAATTGGTAAACCAAACCAATAACAAAGAAAGAAGAGGAATAGAGGAACCAAAAAAGCTGGAAAGCCAATCCATTAGAATTGAAAACAGGAGTGGTGCCTCGCGAGTCGAAATGCGCGGAATCTTGATTCATCATTTGATCTATTTCTGCTGGCTTGAAATTCCGGCTCCATTCAATTCTCCATTCATTGTTACGTGGTTTTTAGTTGTCACTAACACCATATTTCGAGTTTAGCGCTAGCGAAAAAGTTTAGCAGCACTCATTATGATGATTTTTCCACTTGGTTAGATTTTTGAAAAAAAATTTATGAAAAAAATACGCTTCCCGGGTCAAAGAACTCTTTTTTGTGCCTCAAACATTTGACTCTGATTCATTCATTGCGGAGTTTTGACATTTTGGAATTCTAACTAGGCCATATGAGTAATAAATAGAAAAGTGGCTCTAGACTTATCAGCCTTTTTCACATTGACTATGATGACAAACAAAGAGTGAAAATTACTGTAAAACAGGAAAACACTTAAAATATAACTAACCACAAATTCTCTGTTTGAGTAGGATAGATGGGTGTACTAATCAAATTTTGTTACTTCTCTTATGCTTTTTTATCTCAAAAAACCAAAAAAAAAATGGAATGGCCTAGAAAAAATGATAGCATCAAAAACCGACGGTTAGGTAACAAGTCATAACATAACACAAGAAAAACCCCCTACGCATTTTTCTTTCCCATCTTCATATCTAGCCTCTGAGCATCTTCATTTTTCACACTAACCCTAGTTTCACAAAGATGGAACGACATACTGGAAGGAAAAAAAAATTTAAAATTCGGATCATGCTTTTTTTCAGTTTGGTGGCATTGTGTGAATATTTTTCATCTTGTAAGGATACTAATTTGTCAAGGATGACGGGAACAAAGATGACAGAAAACGAGATATGTCCATGGATGTTTTGTTCTTATGACGGGTGTGACGAGTAGAATAATGTCTGATTCTTATTTTTCAAACAATCACATAATTTGAAAAATATATAAACAGCGCAACTTTTTAGTTTTATAGAAAGAAAATATCATTCTAGATTGTGCCAATTTTTAGTAAAGTTGTTTTCAGACTACAGTATACCATTTCGTTCAATTCAAAAAAAATACAGCATTTCTAATTTTGAGTTTGTGCCTTTATATCGTATCTTGGTGACAGAAGCCCAAAAAATACAGTATACTATCGAATTTTGCTCCAATGTTAAGTAAACTGATTTAACTTTGAGTTATTGAACTGTAATCAACACATCTAGGAGAAGAAAGTGGGGAACGAGACTGGAACAGCTACAGTAACCCCAATAAAACAAGTTTTTGTTATTATTGTGGTCCGGACTGTTCGTTCATTAAGAAAAAATTGACTACAATAACCAACATTTTCTGAAAATCGATCTAAAACTTAGGAAAACTTTTTTCTCTTTCTATTGACACTTTGTCAAACTATTAACACTTTGTTGAAAATTCATCATCCTTATGCTTTTTCGAATCCCACTAATGACTTCAGCTAGTGATTCACTTTTCTTGGAATAGTCACTACTGAATATTTTCGTTATCAACTTTTTTTTTTCAAATTTCACCTATGAAAGGAATTTGATTCTTATCAATGGAAGTATCAATGGCTAGCTACCAAAACTCAGTTTTCAACACTGACACAGAACGAAAATTTAACACAAAATGAAAAAAAAATCAGACTACCTCTTTCGATGTTCAAGTAATGAGAACATGTTTCCTCCGTTGTTCAGCCTGTAGAGATAAAGAAGCATTGCTCAGATTGACGTCAGATTTTTTTCTCGTCAAACAAACAACCGTGTCACCAATGAAACACAGTACAGTAGCTCTACTAGACTCACCAGTTCATAGAATAAGCCCACATTCTGAACAGGCTGCTAGTGAAAATAAGATAGAGCCGACATCCACGGCGTTATGCAAAGAGGACGAATGAAAAAAAGGAGAGAGGCACTTCTTAAGAAAGGAAAGCTCGTCAAAACCATGACATTTTGGCAGCGAAGAAACGGGCACCCCTCGTGTCCCGTTTTTTTTCGTTAATGAAGAATAAATCCTCTTTGGCTTTTTTTGTAAGCTGCACGATACTCGTCAGTTCTGCATCGTTAAACGGGATTTTTTGAAATGTGAGTTGGACACGTGACTATACGATTTCAATTAGTTGCGATGATTTGGCAGGAAAGAAAAGATTGAGAGGGTTTCGAATCAGAGATGAAGATTTTTTTAGAAAATTTAAGAAAGAAAATATGGGAATGAACAAAGGGGGATGTTAAACTCTCAAAACAAAAATTAATATTACAGCATTTCGAAAAATTTTAAAAGTCTCTGGCGGACTGAGAAGTGTTTGGAATGGTCTTTTTAAAAATTTGCGGAATGACGTAGATTCTGACTATGGAGTTTTTAGAATTTCGGAATTTTGGAAAATTAGATTTTTGAATATTCGGAATTTCAAAATTTTGGGAATATTTTCGATTTCAAAATTTTGGGAATATTTTCGATTTCAAAATATTCGGAATTTCGGAATATTCCGATTCTTAAACATTTGGAATTTTGGAATTTTTCCATTTTTGCATATCTGGAATTTCAGAATATTCCGATTTCAAAATATTTGGAATTTCTGACTATTCCGATTTTGAAACTTTCGGAATTTCCAAATATTCAGAGTTTAAGATATTTGCAATTTTGGAATCTCGGAATCTCGGAATATTCCGAATTCAAAATACTTGGAATTCCGAAATACTCCAATTTTGAAATATTTGAAATTTCGGAATGTTCCGGTTTCAAAATATTTAGAATTTTGGACTATTCTAATTTTAAAATATTCGGAATTTCTAAATATTTCGATTTGAAAGTATTTGGAATTTCGGAATATTCCGATATTCTAATTTTGGAATTTTGGAATATTCCGATTTTAACATTTTCACAACTTTGGAACTTTTGGCTCGATACCCACAAATAAAATTACCCCGTGCGCCTTTGATATACCGTATTCCAAAAAGCTCAAACTCTTGAAAAAATCGAAAATACCTTTGAAAAACACAAAAAATTTTCGAATTTTAGAAATTTTGGGATATCCGAATTCCGTTCCAAACACCACTGTACAGACTACAAGGTGGCAAAATGTGTAAATTCGAATTTTCAACAAATAAAAAAAGAAAAAAGCAAAGCTGTACAAACACTAAAACTCTAAAAACTGATGAGGGAGTTTCCCCAAACATGATTCTCGGAACGGATAACATTTGAAACATTAGTTCTCCAAACACTGAAGGACTACTTTAATATAATCCACATCCTTAAAAGTGAACAAATCATTCAACAAACTCTCTCGTTCTGAGAATTTGATGACACACAGAAGGTTCCGTGTTCTAATTCTCATTCAGTTGCCCATTGAGAAACAAGAAGTCAAATGGAATTAGAAAACCCAGAGACTTGGGAATGGAACATTTTAACAGAGGCCTGGTGTTTCCCAATGGCTATTTTTTTTAATTAACATTTTTCGAATTTCCCCTTTTGAATATGTAAGTCAGTTTTGAAATTTTATGACTGGTTTTTGTTTTTTATCTTCGGAGGACTTTTTAAGAAGGTCGAGTCTACAAAATTTATGACCGATGCCTTTTTTTCATTTCCTTTTGGGATGAAAAAGGGTTTTAGCCTTTTTTTTTGGTTCTAATTGAATTTCTAACAAATTCAGAAGGAGGAAATAAAAAAGGCAAAAAGGCATTGCGCACTTTAGACAATAAAAATAAAATGAATATTCCCAAAATGACAGAAAAAAGGAATATGGTGACGTCAAAAAACCAATTGAAAAAACGAAAAAACAGCTGGATTCCCATCCATTTCTGCTTTCCACGACCTCTTCTTCCACTTTATTCTTGTTTATTTTAGATTTGGGTTCCGTATTTTTTGGTGGGAAAAAATTAGGGAATCGCAAAAATCAAATGTCATTAAAAACCACTTTCCGATAGTGCAGGAAACGATTTTTGAAACTTAAAGTGGGCTATAATTAAAGAAAAGAAAATGAAATTGCATGAAATCATTCTCCAACACATCATTTTTTTAAATATTTTTTTTCAAAAAAAAAATGTAAAAGAAAAACATACCAAAAAAGAGCCTCTACAATTTGCGAAAACCAACTGATCCTTGACTAGGAAACACCACAACAAATGGAACGAGAAAATATAAACTCTGGTCGCTTCGTTCGCAGCTTTTGAACTAATTAGTTCAGTTCATTAGCAGCTATTTTCAGTGGGAGATGAGCAATGTTGGTGTTTCCATCTTTAAACAGATTGGTAATTTTTTTTTTGGAACTGAAAATTATTTTTTGTTTTGGTCGAAAAAATTTTCAGTGAGGTCTTATTATTGAAAGCCATAAATAAAATTAGAGTAGAACCTGTATTAGAAGGTCGGGCCCTTCTTTTATTGAGAAGGTCCCTTTAGAGGACCCTCCAATTAGAAGTGGCCCTTTTTTACTTCATATACCGCATTTTGAGGGGGACCCTTCTATTTTCCCCCACATTGTCAAGTTTGAGCTCAGTTATCTCATCATCTGCATGAGCTATTAGTAATGTGCCAACTGACAAAATGCTTATGATATTATTCTTGTGCAAAAAAATTGGAGTTGTGGCCGAATTTTCACACAAGTTAGGCCACCGTATTTCAAGGAGAATTTTTGAAAACACAGCCGGCAAACGAGTGCTACCGTAACCCAACAATAAATATTTTTGCAAAATTTTTGTCTTATTTTTTCCTTTTTATTGATTTTTTCGCGGGTTTTGGCCGGG
>NC_013491.2:2445649-2453184 GCF_000004555.2 Caenorhabditis briggsae | reverse complement strand
TTTTACCATTAGGTGAAACTATTAGGTGAAAAAACGAAAAAATCGATAAAAAGGAAAAAAATAAGACAAAAAATTTTGCGAAAATATTTATTGTTGGGTTACGGTAGCACTTGTTGCCGGCTGTGTTTTCGAAAATTCTCCTTGAAATACGGTGGCCTAACTTGTGTGAAAATTCGGCCACAACTCCAATTTTTTTGCACAAGAATAATACTATGATAAACAATTTATCTGTTGACACCTTTTTTATATCCTTGACTGTAATTGAGATAATTGAGCTTAAAGTCTAAAGAGCGAGCTTCTTTGAGAGGAATTACGGTAAAAAGAACTGACGTTTCTAGAAAAAATGACAGTAATAAAATGTATTTAAAATTCCAGGAATTTAAACCTATTTTAACTGGGAAAAAAATTTCCAATTTCAGAGTCAAAAAACTTTCTTATAGAATTAAACTTATAATTCTAAGAAGTTTGGTTCAGTTTAAAAAAACCTATAACAAAAGGTTCCCACACTCTCTATTTTGAGCTCAATTATCCCAACTCTTACACAAGATATCAAAAATGTGTCAACTTATAAAACATTGGTGATATTATGATAAACAAGTTATCAGTTGACAACGTTTTGATATCTTTTACCGGAATCGAGATAATTGAGATCAAAGTTGACGAGATGGGCTGAGATTACACAAAATACGGTGACTGAAAAAGTGAGTGAAGTTTTCAGAGAAAGTGAGTGAAGTTTTCAGAGAGAAAAATACAGTAAGCAAATGTATCTAAAGTTTCGAAATTGCAAAAATGTTCTCGCCGAGGGAATTTTTTGAAATTTCAGAAAGTTTTTTCTTCCAAAAAACCCATAATTCCAAAACACTTGGTTCATTCAGATTATGCTAAAAAGCTAAAGGCAAAACCAATATGGTGTGGGTTGATGTGTTTGTTGTTGGTATGTATTATGCATTTTAGATCATGTGGTCGGTGTGCCAACAAATGAATTTCGATGGGGAGAAGAAGAATTAGTGTGCCCAGTTAGCTAATTGAGAGAATATTTCGAAAAGGAAAACAGGGAAATTTTTCGCTAGGGAAAAGGAAATTTTCGAAAGAAGTTCACACTTTTAGTCTTAAGTCTAACTAAACAACGTTAAGGAGCAAAAATAATGAGTAGTTTGAAATTTTGATATCTTGAACTTTTGAAATTCAACTGATCATATACCAAATTGAGATCCACAATCCTAAAAAAACATAGAATTTCCGGGACATTCTGTTGGGGGGGGGGGGGGATTCTGGGCACCCTTTCAAGGCAATCCTATGCTTTTATTGTGTTGTTATCCTTAGTTGTTGGCATTATTTCTGGCTGTACACATACACGAGGGACACAATAGGCATCTAGTAGGCCGAAAAAAACAAGTAAGCGAATACAGGTGGCGGTATCAATTTTCAGAAATTGATAGCTTGAAATGATTTGGTATTTTTAATTTGGGAAAGAAAGGGACTTGATTGGAAAAATGAATGAAAAAAAATTAAAAAATTGAAAGACACTGTCAAATATTTGACTGATTGGCTGAAAGAATGTATGTTTTGATTCAATTTTTTCGCCTTTTAATCCAAGAGCAAATATAATAGTTTGGGTCAATAGGAAATGAAAACAGGACTAACTGAATCTCAAAAAATGAAAAATATATAGAAAATAGTTGTTCCAGAGCTATCAAACTAGACTCAAAGAGACTAGTTTTTTATGGACGACCAAAAACGTGCCTACAGCGACCAGATCCCAATTGTATCTGTGGTATGGAATACTAATATTGGTTGCCTTGTTTGTACGACAACGCTCTTCGGTGACAATGGGAAGGAAACAACTGAAGACGTGGAGAGACGAACAAAATAAAAAGAATTTAGTTGCCATGGAGGATGTACTAAAAGTTGATATTATGCCTCCTGGGAAGATACGAGGGTGTGTATTGTTGATGTTTATGTGGTATAGTGCATGATACTGAATTCACAGGTAATAGAGCCGGAAACATCAGAAACCGATAATTGTTTTTTTTTATTTTTGGATGATTGTTCAAAGATTTTGAGAATATTTTGTGGGTAACATTGAAAATTCCGTCTTCCTTTGATTATTGACAATTCACCCACCTTATTCAATTTTCTGGAGAATTGGTTGTAATCTTATGAGGCAAAAAAAAATTGACAAAAGCAAGCGAAAAATTGGGTCAAACAGTTTTCCCAATTTCCCGGAACTGACCAGAAATAAAGTGACAAAATTCAAGAAACTTTGAGCAACACATTTTTCAATCAAGTCTAAGTCGTCATTCAAACCATATCACCTGAAAAATCGTCATTCAAACCATATCACCTAAATTGATTTTCTCAAAAATTTTAATATGAAATTAGTTATTTGAAATAAGAGATTTTCGACTATAATGTATTTCTGGGAACAATTTCCAAATTTGTGTTGTAGACAGTACCCTTAATTTCCAGAAAAATAAATTGCTTGACCGAAAATGTTGTAAAATTTGAAAAAAAACTGAAACCTGGGAATTCGTCATACTTTATTTGAAAATACCGTAAACCCTGTATTAGAAAAACCTTTTTAATAGAGGAGCCCCGTAACAGAGGGATCCCTGTAACGTAAAAACTCCTCCAAAAGTTGTCTTGAAATTGAACATTTTCCGTACATTTTCATGGAAAAATATTCCGGGAATTCCATAATTTCATAGAAATAGTTGAGAAACTTTTTTTTTGATTTACAAAACTTGCTAAATTTTGGTCAAATTGACAGATTTTCATGAATATTGAACGAAAATTTCGGGGAAAATGGCCGGGAAAAATAGAAGGGCTCCCTCTAATTGGAGGGTCCCTGTAATAGAAAGGCCCTCCGGAGGCGACTTGAAAAAATAGAAGGGCCGGACCTTCTAGGTTCAGTTAATTCAGTTCAGAAAATTTCAGTAAATTCACTTTCCGGGCGAGGCCTCGAAAATCGACTCTTTAGGTGTCAGTTTCTCAAATTCGACTATATTAGCTTCCTGTTTTTAGAAAAATTGTGTTTTCAAGTTCATACTTGTTTAACTGAATTATTTTCAACTTTTGTAATTTCTGTCTCTTCACAGCCAATCAGCCAAATTAAGCGTATTACTGTCAAATTACTCATATTCCATTGGTTCCTCTTCTTTGTTCATAAGTGTGTTCCAATAACTTTTTTGCAATAGTAAAACTATAAAACTGATAGTACCTGCTGGTACCTAAACTCATAAAAGTGCTTGAATGCCATAACAATTTTGTAAGGTCATAAAAGATAATTATCGTTTCTTAGGTCCATGAACAGCTCTTTTTATTGAGCTCGTTAAACCATGAAAATGAAAAGCTAGAGTTTTGAAAAATAGGGACCTTTAAATTTTCATAATTTTCATTTCAAATTTCCCTATTTCCATTTTCCTTTTCCAATTGTGTGATTCACAAACAGCTGCTACCTTACATGATTCATTTCCCCTCCCACACCAAGAAACATGAGCATCTGTCTGTACAGTTTGCTCCACGTCTATTCTTGATAATCGGTCCCCACCTCCTATTCATTCATTTCTGCAGTGTTTCACTCCTCTCCTTGCTCTCAGCCCACTGTCTTTATTTCGATAATGATAAGAAAATGTGCTAAAGTACCGCCATTCAAGTGAAACACTCATACACATACACACACAAACATTCTTCACCCTCATTTTTACTATCACAATGGCATGCCATAAGAAATTTTGGTGGTGGGGAAGAGCCGATTTGAGGCGCCTGTCATCATCATACACTCGTAAAGTTTCACAGCTTTTCACCTCCGCCTTTCTTTTTCCGATAAGACCTTTTTTCCATTCTTGGTATTACTTGCCCTTTCGTCTTGAACTTTATTTCAGATGTCTTACTTCTTTTTCCTTTAGAAATTTATTCATGAAAAAGTTTTTTTTTAGAATCAATGAATTCCGCAAACGCCAGGGATTGCCTCCTGCATCTGGCTAAAGCTAAGCTCTCGGAGCGAGAAGATCTAGTCCGGCTCAATGATCAGCTAGTGGACATTATTGAGAGTGTAGGTTGCTAAATGTTTGATTGTTCCATTTTCAAAGCCCTCTAGGTTCACTTCATGGAAGCTGAGCATGCCGCATTGGAGCACGACCACAACTTGCTCAAAACCGGCGTCCAATCCGACAGCAGTGGAATCAACGAGATCTATGAAGTTGAAATTAGAGTGAGTGTTCATTCCCAAGCTCCTGTTATCAGTTCCAACTCTAGTACATTATTTACTTTCTGTTTGAGCAAGTTTGCATTCTCAATGTGTCAATGAACATGTGTTGACAGTTTGGAAATTATAGATGTACTACAGAAATTTTAATAGTTTTGATATATTAGAGCATACTCTGATAAGTCAGTGCACTTTCGGCGTGCACACATGCGTAGTTTTATTACGGCCATAATAATCTTTTATGGCCATTTGTGTGTTTCCAGCGTGAAATTTACACATGTTTCTATTCTAATTATAATTATCATTTGGAGGGAGTGGCAGCAAATTTTCGGACTATGAAAGTGGCTACTGATATTAAAAAAGTAGTGGTCAGAAGCATACGAAAGTGTTGATAAGACAAAAAAGGAAAGATCAAAAATCGAATTTTTTCAGAATGTTAGAGCCGGTGTCGAGGATATCAATAGAAACCGTCAGCAGCTTCTTCATGAGCAATCTACTCTCTCCCAACAGGTCAAGGAGGTCGAGCAACAATGGAGACACACTGCTCAGTCAGCTTTTGGAGTTCCAAAAGAGGTTGATGAGGAGTTTGCTAGAATTTGTCAGATCAAGTATGAGAATTGTATTACTCTGAAAAGGATTAAGTACATGGAGGAGAAGAATCGATTGACCAAGCAGAATAAAGGACGCATTTTTGAGCAGATCAATTTGATGAGAATGGTACGTTTCGGAGGGAAATTGAATGAAAAAGCTATTAAAATCATAATTCATGTACAGTAGTTTTTGGTAAATCCAGGAAGCTACTGTGGCAACTGATTATGTTTATACAGTACCGTCCATAAGATGTACAAAAACATTTTTTTTCAGTTGATTTGGACCATTTTCAGGAGTCTGCAAGTCGGCTGTCAAGTTTCTGATCACTCTGAAAAGATAGGAGGTTATAAAACAGACCTAGATGCACAACTTTAATTTTACAAAATTTTTCAAAAATTCCTAGTTTTTCAGTTATTCACCGATTTTTGAAAGACACATTTTTCAATCGTTTTCAGTACAAAAACAGAAAAAAGATGTCCTTCAGAAATCGGAAAATAACTGAACAATTACGAAATTCAAAAGACTATATAAATACAAAATTGTTAATCTAGATCTGTTTTAAAAATTTAAAAATTTTCAAAGTGATCGGACACTTGGCAGCCGAGTTTCAGGCTTCTGAAAATAGTCAAAATCAACTGATGTTGGGATTTTGAGATTCGTAGATTCAAAGATCCTCACATTTCTGAAATTCACTTTCCTCGACAACTAAGTGGTTCCATAAGCTACAAAAGCTGCAATTATTTTGAAATTAACTAACCAGCTTCCTACTTCAGAGAAAAGATCAAGCCGTCAGTCTCCAACAAGAATACCTCCTTCGCAAGAATGAACTTCTCAACAGCATCCGCAACCTGGAGGAGGACAACAAGAGAATCATCATGAATGAACACAAGTATTTCACTCGCGACCGTACTGCCGATCGCCACGTCTTCCGTGACCAGCTCCGCCAGGCTATTAACGATATCCGTGCGGACTACGAGTTCAAGCGTCTCAGAAACGAGGAGGAGATTCGTGTTCGTCTGGAAAGAGAAATGAACAGAATCAACTCAAATCCAACTGTCAGTATCACTTGGGACAGACTGAAGGATGAGCTTTCGGTGGTGAAGACCAACTGCGCATCATTGCAACAACAAGTTTCCAATGTGGAGATCAGAGTAAGTCCAAAAAAACGTATCTTATGAAAATTCTCATTTTCTCGACTTCAGAATGCCACTCTCACTCAACAAATCGAACTTCTTCGCTTGGAAATTTCGGAGAACAATCAATCATTCGAAATCAGTCTTGAATCGAAGATTAAGGAGATTGAGAAGCTCAGAGAGCAGTGCACATCTATCAGTGTCGAGTTGGAGAAGCTCTGTGATTTGAACATTGTAAGTGTCTTTTTGTCTTGCTAGGTTCAATAAAAAAGTTTTCAGGATCTCGAGAAGGAGATAGCTGTCTACCGTAGACTTTTGGATGGATCAGGAAATGTGACTACCCACACTGGTAGCGTCGGTTCTTTGGCTAGAAGCTTAAACCATCACTCTACTCAATTCATTCATGAGAGAACAACTGATCGGCGAGAGAGCACCATCGCAGATTTAGAAGAACCAGCCATCCGGTTCCACCACCAATTCATCGTTATCAACCGATTCAACCACTAGCGCCAGTCAGTACTATTCCCGAAAGCCGCGAGAACATCTACACCCGCTCCTCATAGCCCATACCAACGGGACNTACTTTCCCATACCAACGGGAATCTCGCTCTGCTAGTAGCAGCCGCGTCTCTGTGATTGACACTCATTCCGAAAGATATCCTCCAGTCCCACTACCACCGGCACCAACTATTCCATTGCCACCAACACCAGTTCCAGCTGTATCAGTTATTCCACTCTCACCAGCTCCAATCCCAACTCCAATCCCAGCTGCTCGAAACTCGGGACACTATGATGGCTATAGCTCGTCTACATTGCAGAAACGTCAGGAATCTTCTGGACAATTGTATACAACTCAGACCACTGGAATCGGAAGTGGAATCGGAAGCGGAATTGGAAGCGGCATCGGCAGCGGTATCGGAGTTGGAATTGAACAGAGGAGAACCTATCCCGCTTATGACACTCCATACACCCCAAATAGAGTCGAGACTCCGAGAAGAGTTGAGGAAACTCGCTACGACACCAGTCACACTAGACCAGCTAGTGAATACACCAGAGTCTCCCCATCATTCCCTCCAATCCGGCCAATATCTGAAACCATCAATACCGGCTACGAGGCCTACAAATCCAGAAGAAGCGGTCCCCATGAGGCCCGACCAGGTAGCCATGTTGGCTCCCAAGGTATCCACGTTGACACCCACGTTTCTCACGTTAGCACCACCGGAGCTCATCATGGTACTCATAGTACCCACACCCACACCCACGGAAACCAGCACTCCGTCAGCAGCAGCGCAAATGGACACATTAAAATTGACCACTACTCTCCACCACGAAGACCTTCTCCATTCCCAGAAACCACGAAACCATATAATGGAGGAATCGAGGAGAGCAGCAGTGAGTGGTGTTAATTTTTGGTCTCTCATTGGCTCGAACAAAAAAGCTCTTGTCAATAAGCCCCTAAACCGTATCATTCCATTCCACACAGTTTCAAACATTTCGTACAATCGTTTCCAGATTAGTTTGAAAAAATATAGCGAGCTGATAAGGCAGCTGTGTACACACACGGCCGCAAAAAACTTTACAATTTTTTAGTGATTAGGCTTTTC
>NC_013491.2:2403362-2444649 GCF_000004555.2 Caenorhabditis briggsae | reverse complement strand
TTTTACCATTAGGTGAAACTATTAGGTGAAAAAACGAAAAAATCGATAAAAAGGAAAAAAATAAGACAAAAAATTTTAGCGAAAATATTTATTGTTGGGTTACGGTAGCACTTGTTGCCGGCTGTGTTTTCCAAAATTCTCCTTGAAATACGGTGGCCTAACTTGTGTGAAAATTCGGCCACAACTCCAATTTTTTTGCACAAGAATAATACTATGATAAACAATTTATCTGTTGACACCTTTTTTATATCCTTGACTGTAATTGAGATAATTGAGCTTAAAGTCTAAAGAGCGAGCTTCTTTGAGAGGAATTACGGTAAAAAGAACTGACGTTTCTAGAAAAAATGACAGTAATAAAATGTATTTAAAATTCCAGGAATTTAAACCTATTTTAACTGGGAAAAAAATTTCCAATTTCAGAGTCAAAAAACTTTCTTATAGAATTAAACTTATAATTCTAAGAAGTTTGGTTCAGTTTAAAAAAACCTATAACAAAAGGTTCCCACACTCTCTATTTTGAGCTCAATTATCCCAACTCTTACACAAGATATCAAAAATGTGTCAACTTATAAAACATTGGTGATATTATGATAAACAAGTTATCAGTTGACAACGTTTTGATATCTTTTACCGGAATCGAGATAATTGAGATCAAAGTTGACGAGATGGGCTGAGATTACACAAAATACGGTGACTGAAAAAGTGAGTGAAGTTTTCAGAGAAAGTGAGTGAAGTTTTCAGAGAGAAAAATACAGTAAGCAAATGTATCTAAAGTTTCGAAATTGCAAAAATGTTCTCGCCGAGGGAATTTTTTGAAATTTCAGAAAGTTTTTTCTTCCAAAAAACCCATAATTCCAAAACACTTGGTTCATTCAGATTATGCTAAAAAGCTAAAGGCAAAACCAATATGGTGTGGGTTGATGTGTTTGTTGTTGGTATGTATTATGCATTTTAGATCATGTGGTCGGTGTGCCAACAAATGAATTTCGATGGGGAGAAGAAGAATTAGTGTGCCCAGTTAGCTAATTGAGAGAATATTTCGAAAAGGAAAACAGGGAAATTTTTCGCTAGGGAAAAGGAAATTTTCGAAAGAAGTTCACACTTTTAGTCTTAAGTCTAACTAAACAACGTTAAGGAGCAAAAATAATGAGTAGTTTGAAATTTTGATATCTTGAACTTTTGAAATTCAACTGATCATATACCAAATTGAGATCCACAATCCTAAAAAAACATAGAATTTCCGGGACATTCTGTTGGGGGGGGGGGGGGATTCTGGGCACCCTTTCAAGGCAATCCTATGCTTTTATTGTGTTGTTATCCTTAGTTGTTGGCATTATTTCTGGCTGTACACATACACGAGGGACACAATAGGCATCTAGTAGGCCGAAAAAAACAAGTAAGCGAATACAGGTGGCGGTATCAATTTTCAGAAATTGATAGCTTGAAATGATTTGGTATTTTTAATTTGGGAAAGAAAGGGACTTGATTGGAAAAATGAATGAAAAAAAATTAAAAAATTGAAAGACACTGTCAAATATTTGACTGATTGGCTGAAAGAATGTATGTTTTGATTCAATTTTTTCGCCTTTTAATCCAAGAGCAAATATAATAGTTTGGGTCAATAGGAAATGAAAACAGGACTAACTGAATCTCAAAAAATGAAAAATATATAGAAAATAGTTGTTCCAGAGCTATCAAACTAGACTCAAAGAGACTAGTTTTTTATGGACGACCAAAAACGTGCCTACAGCGACCAGATCCCAATTGTATCTGTGGTATGGAATACTAATATTGGTTGCCTTGTTTGTACGACAACGCTCTTCGGTGACAATGGGAAGGAAACAACTGAAGACGTGGAGAGACGAACAAAATAAAAAGAATTTAGTTGCCATGGAGGATGTACTAAAAGTTGATATTATGCCTCCTGGGAAGATACGAGGGTGTGTATTGTTGATGTTTATGTGGTATAGTGCATGATACTGAATTCACAGGTAATAGAGCCGGAAACATCAGAAACCGATAATTGTTTTTTTTTATTTTTGGATGATTGTTCAAAGATTTTGAGAATATTTTGTGGGTAACATTGAAAATTCCGTCTTCCTTTGATTATTGACAATTCACCCACCTTATTCAATTTTCTGGAGAATTGGTTGTAATCTTATGAGGCAAAAAAAAATTGACAAAAGCAAGCGAAAAATTGGGTCAAACAGTTTTCCCAATTTCCCGGAACTGACCAGAAATAAAGTGACAAAATTCAAGAAACTTTGAGCAACACATTTTTCAATCAAGTCTAAGTCGTCATTCAAACCATATCACCTGAAAAATCGTCATTCAAACCATATCACCTAAATTGATTTTCTCAAAAATTTTAATATGAAATTAGTTATTTGAAATAAGAGATTTTCGACTATAATGTATTTCTGGGAACAATTTCCAAATTTGTGTTGTAGACAGTACCCTTAATTTCCAGAAAAATAAATTGCTTGACCGAAAATGTTGTAAAATTTGAAAAAAAACTGAAACCTGGGAATTCGTCATACTTTATTTGAAAATACCGTAAACCCTGTATTAGAAAAACCTTTTTAATAGAGGAGCCCCGTAACAGAGGGATCCCTGTAACGTAAAAACTCCTCCAAAAGTTGTCTTGAAATTGAACATTTTCCGTACATTTTCATGGAAAAATATTCCGGGAATTCCATAATTTCATAGAAATAGTTGAGAAACTTTTTTTTTGATTTACAAAACTTGCTAAATTTTGGTCAAATTGACAGATTTTCATGAATATTGAACGAAAATTTCGGGGAAAATGGCCGGGAAAAATAGAAGGGCTCCCTCTAATTGGAGGGTCCCTGTAATAGAAAGGCCCTCCGGAGGCGACTTGAAAAAATAGAAGGGCCGGACCTTCTAGGTTCAGTTAATTCAGTTCAGAAAATTTCAGTAAATTCACTTTCCGGGCGAGGCCTCGAAAATCGACTCTTTAGGTGTCAGTTTCTCAAATTCGACTATATTAGCTTCCTGTTTTTAGAAAAATTGTGTTTTCAAGTTCATACTTGTTTAACTGAATTATTTTCAACTTTTGTAATTTCTGTCTCTTCACAGCCAATCAGCCAAATTAAGCGTATTACTGTCAAATTACTCATATTCCATTGGTTCCTCTTCTTTGTTCATAAGTGTGTTCCAATAACTTTTTTGCAATAGTAAAACTATAAAACTGATAGTACCTGCTGGTACCTAAACTCATAAAAGTGCTTGAATGCCATAACAATTTTGTAAGGTCATAAAAGATAATTATCGTTTCTTAGGTCCATGAACAGCTCTTTTTATTGAGCTCGTTAAACCATGAAAATGAAAAGCTAGAGTTTTGAAAAATAGGGACCTTTAAATTTTCATAATTTTCATTTCAAATTTCCCTATTTCCATTTTCCTTTTCCAATTGTGTGATTCACAAACAGCTGCTACCTTACATGATTCATTTCCCCTCCCACACCAAGAAACATGAGCATCTGTCTGTACAGTTTGCTCCACGTCTATTCTTGATAATCGGTCCCCACCTCCTATTCATTCATTTCTGCAGTGTTTCACTCCTCTCCTTGCTCTCAGCCCACTGTCTTTATTTCGATAATGATAAGAAAATGTGCTAAAGTACCGCCATTCAAGTGAAACACTCATACACATACACACACAAACATTCTTCACCCTCATTTTTACTATCACAATGGCATGCCATAAGAAATTTTGGTGGTGGGGAAGAGCCGATTTGAGGCGCCTGTCATCATCATACACTCGTAAAGTTTCACAGCTTTTCACCTCCGCCTTTCTTTTTCCGATAAGACCTTTTTTCCATTCTTGGTATTACTTGCCCTTTCGTCTTGAACTTTATTTCAGATGTCTTACTTCTTTTTCCTTTAGAAATTTATTCATGAAAAAGTTTTTTTTTAGAATCAATGAATTCCGCAAACGCCAGGGATTGCCTCCTGCATCTGGCTAAAGCTAAGCTCTCGGAGCGAGAAGATCTAGTCCGGCTCAATGATCAGCTAGTGGACATTATTGAGAGTGTAGGTTGCTAAATGTTTGATTGTTCCATTTTCAAAGCCCTCTAGGTTCACTTCATGGAAGCTGAGCATGCCGCATTGGAGCACGACCACAACTTGCTCAAAACCGGCGTCCAATCCGACAGCAGTGGAATCAACGAGATCTATGAAGTTGAAATTAGAGTGAGTGTTCATTCCCAAGCTCCTGTTATCAGTTCCAACTCTAGTACATTATTTACTTTCTGTTTGAGCAAGTTTGCATTCTCAATGTGTCAATGAACATGTGTTGACAGTTTGGAAATTATAGATGTACTACAGAAATTTTAATAGTTTTGATATATTAGAGCATACTCTGATAAGTCAGTGCACTTTCGGCGTGCACACATGCGTAGTTTTATTACGGCCATAATAATCTTTTATGGCCATTTGTGTGTTTCCAGCGTGAAATTTACACATGTTTCTATTCTAATTATAATTATCATTTGGAGGGAGTGGCAGCAAATTTTCGGACTATGAAAGTGGCTACTGATATTAAAAAAGTAGTGGTCAGAAGCATACGAAAGTGTTGATAAGACAAAAAAGGAAAGATCAAAAATCGAATTTTTTCAGAATGTTAGAGCCGGTGTCGAGGATATCAATAGAAACCGTCAGCAGCTTCTTCATGAGCAATCTACTCTCTCCCAACAGGTCAAGGAGGTCGAGCAACAATGGAGACACACTGCTCAGTCAGCTTTTGGAGTTCCAAAAGAGGTTGATGAGGAGTTTGCTAGAATTTGTCAGATCAAGTATGAGAATTGTATTACTCTGAAAAGGATTAAGTACATGGAGGAGAAGAATCGATTGACCAAGCAGAATAAAGGACGCATTTTTGAGCAGATCAATTTGATGAGAATGGTACGTTTCGGAGGGAAATTGAATGAAAAAGCTATTAAAATCATAATTCATGTACAGTAGTTTTTGGTAAATCCAGGAAGCTACTGTGGCAACTGATTATGTTTATACAGTACCGTCCATAAGATGTACAAAAACATTTTTTTTCAGTTGATTTGGACCATTTTCAGGAGTCTGCAAGTCGGCTGTCAAGTTTCTGATCACTTTGAAAAGATAGGAGGTTATAAAACAGACCTAGATGCACAACTTTAATTTTACAAAATTTTTCAAAAATTCCTAGTTTTTCAGTTATTCACCGATTTTTGAAAGACACATTTTTCAATCGTTTTCAGTACAAAAACAGAAAAAAGATGTCCTTCAGAAATCGGAAAATAACTGAACAATTACGAAATTCAAAAGACTATATAAATACAAAATTGTTAATCTAGATCTGTTTTAAAAATTTAAAAATTTTCAAAGTGATCGGACACTTGGCAGCCGAGTTTCAGGCTTCTGAAAATAGTCAAAATCAACTGATGTTGGGATTTTGAGATTCGTAGATTCAAAGATCCTCACATTTCTGAAATTCACTTTCCTCGACAACTAAGTGGTTCCATAAGCTACAAAAGCTGCAATTATTTTGAAATTAACTAACCAGCTTCCTA
The DNA here is from genome assembly GCF_000004555.2 of Caenorhabditis briggsae. NCBI lineage: Eukaryota > Metazoa > Nematoda > Chromadorea > Rhabditida > Rhabditidae > Caenorhabditis > Caenorhabditis briggsae. The sequence continues at coordinate 2,439,083 of NC_013491.2, read as the reverse complement.
CTTCAGAGAAAAGATCAAGCCGTCAGTCTCCAACAAGAATACCTCCTTCGCAAGAATGAACTTCTCAACAGCATCCGCAACCTGGAGGAGGACAACAAGAGAATCATCATGAATGAACACAAGTATTTCACTCGCGACCGTACTGCCGATCGCCACGTCTTCCGTGACCAGCTCCGCCAGGCTATTAACGATATCCGTGCGGACTACGAGTTCAAGCGTCTCAGAAACGAGGAGGAGATTCGTGTTCGTCTGGAAAGAGAAATGAACAGAATCAACTCAAATCCAACTGTCAGTATCACTTGGGACAGACTGAAGGATGAGCTTTCGGTGGTGAAGACCAACTGCGCATCATTGCAACAACAAGTTTCCAATGTGGAGATCAGAGTAAGTCCAAAAAAACGTATCTTATGAAAATTCTCATTTTCTCGACTTCAGAATGCCACTCTCACTCAACAAATCGAACTTCTTCGCTTGGAAATTTCGGAGAACAATCAATCATTCGAAATCAGTCTTGAATCGAAGATTAAGGAGATTGAGAAGCTCAGAGAGCAGTGCACATCTATCAGTGTCGAGTTGGAGAAGCTCTGTGATTTGAACATTGTAAGTGTCTTTTTGTCTTGCTAGGTTCAATAAAAAAGTTTTCAGGATCTCGAGAAGGAGATAGCTGTCTACCGTAGACTTTTGGATGGATCAGGAAATGTGACTACCCACACTGGTAGCGTCGGTTCTTTGGCTAGAAGCTTAAACCATCACTCTACTCAATTCATTCATGAGAGAACAACTGATCGGCGAGAGAGCACCATCGCAGATTTTAGAAGAACCAGCCAATCCGTTCCACCACCAACTCATCGTTATCAACCGATTCAACCACTAGCGCCAGTCAGTACTATTCACGAAAGCCGCGAGAACATCTACACCGCTCCTCATAGCCCATACCAACGGACCTACTCTCCATACCAACGGGAATCTCGCTCTGCTAGTAGCAGCCGCGTCTCTGTGATTGACACTCATTCCGAAAGATATCCTCCAGTCCCACTACCACCGGCACCAACTATTCCATTGCCACCAACACCAGTTCCAGCTGTATCAGTTATTCCACTCTCACCAGCTCCAATCCCAACTCCAATCCCAGCTGCTCGAAACTCGGGACACTATGATGGCTATAGCTCGTCTACATTGCAGAAACGTCAGGAATCTTCTGGACAATTGTATACAACTCAGACCACTGGAATCGGAAGTGGAATCGGAAGCGGAATTGGAAGCGGCATCGGCAGCGGTATCGGAGTTGGAATTGAACAGAGGAGAACCTATCCCGCTTATGACACTCCATACACCCCAAATAGAGTCGAGACTCCGAGAAGAGTTGAGGAAACTCGCTACGACACCAGTCACACTAGACCAGCTAGTGAATACACCAGAGTCTCCCCATCATTCCCTCCAATCCGGCCAATATCTGAAACCATCAATACCGGCTACGAGGCCTACAAATCCAGAAGAAGCGGTCCCCATGAGGCCCGACCAGGTAGCCATGTTGGCTCCCAAGGTATCCACGTTGACACCCACGTTTCTCACGTTAGCACCACCGGAGCTCATCATGGTACTCATAGTACCCACACCCACACCCACGGAAACCAGCACTCCGTCAGCAGCAGCGCAAATGGACACATTAAAATTGACCACTACTCTCCACCACGAAGACCTTCTCCATTCCCAGAAACCACGAAACCATATAATGGAGGAATCGAGGAGAGCAGCAGTGAGTGGTGTTAATTTTTGGTCTCTCATTGGCTCGAACAAAAAAGCTCTTGTCAATAAGCCCCTAAACCGTATCATTCCATTCCACACAGTTTCAAACATTTCGTACAATCGTTTCCAGATTAGTTTGAAAAAATATAGCGAGCTGATAAGGCAGCTGTGTACACACACGGCCGCAAAAAACTTTACAATTTTTTAGTGATTAGGCTTTTCAACATTTTTATGGCTTTAAACAAAAAACTGAAACGCTAAAAAACTTAAGAGAGCACTATAGAGGAGGGACCGGAACAATAATAACAAATCAGAAAAAAAATTGTTCTTCGATTCCAGGCTTCGATAGTGTTGACGAGGACAACTTCCAGAGATTCACTAGATGGTACAAAGGCCGAGTGAAGATTTCGGTAGCTCAAAAAGTTCGAAAAACATCCCTAGCTATAATTTTTCAGGATGTGACCCCAGACTATGTTCAACTCGTCAACAGAAGCTCTAAGAAATCGGCAGACGTTGGTGGATTCCGACTGATTCATGAGTTCGGGAACAGGAGTGTATTCGTTGATCTTCCAGTAGGACTCATCCTTAAGCCTAAGGAGTGCTTGAAGGTATTTGGTTAAAATTACAGTAACCCGCAATCCCAAATATTGCAGATCTACGCTCGCAGTGCTCACTATGAACGAGGTGCCGTTGTTGCTGAAATCGACTTTTTCGATACCACCATCCATACCAATACATCAATCAGAAACACGAATAATGAGGTAAGACAGAAAGAGAGAGAGAGAGAGAGAGAGAGAGAGAGAGAGAGGGGGGGCCGAGTTTTTATGATTTATGAACCGGTAAACACATGTTGATTGACATCTGGCCTGGCACCAGAATTGTATTTATAGAGAATAATGTATTCCAGGTAAAATCGTGGTTTGTTTACACCAGCAATACCGAGATTGCGGATGGAGAGAGTCATCAGCACAACTAAATTTTCTCCTCTTTTTCTTCTTGTAATCCTCGATTTCTCGCATTTATGATACCCCCTAATTATCCATTTGAACCCCAAAATCTCTTCTTATCCCCCTTCACTCTTTCTTCATTTCCTTTTTTTTTGCTCTGAAATTTTCTAGTTGAATAAAGTAAGCCGACCAAGTCCCCATTTCCTCTTTTTTCCCTTTTTTTTCTTTTTCCACATAAATTTCATATTCTATGTGGATTAAAAAATAAACGTATTACTCTCTTTTTCTCTTCGCTCAGAAAGAAACAAATTCGATTATAAACATTTGGTCCTATTGAGAAACATTTGAAAATTTTGTTTCAAATTGGAGGACAGGGAGACACCTGTCATCTTGGAACACAATTTTTTGTTTAATGTTTTTTTCTCTATGAATTTAGAGCAGAATTTAGAGCAAACCCCAAACCAAAAAAATCAGAAAAAAAACGAGTCCAAACTCAAAAAAAAACCCAAAAAAGTCAGTTTTATGAGCTTTTTTGCCAATCAATTCCACTTCCCCTTGCCCCAACACCATATCAGTTTTTATCACGACAAAAAATGAGTTATCCATTTTATAGGGGTGTCTGTTGGAGTGTGTGGGTTGAGGAGAGAAATAGGCAACTCGTATCATAACTCATCATCATAAAACACCTCGGCGCCTCTTTTCTCCGCCATTTTTCATTAAAGTGACACCTCTCCCCCCCCCTAACCATAAGGATCGGATCTAACCAATCAGTTAAGTATATATCACATCTGGCACTGCTAAGTGACCAGTTCGACCCATTCACATTTTGCCCCTCTTTCTTTTTTCTTCGCGTTTCCTCCTTGTTTCCTTTGTTCTCCCCTTCTTGAAATCCCCCTGGATACATGTCCTCCAATTTTCACCCCCTCACCGGCACCGGAATATATATATATATATATTCCATTTTTGTTTTCTCTCCTTTTTGTTGACACTTGAATTTCAGCGCTATACTATGCCAACCGCAGCTGAAGAATTGCTTTTGAAGCTTGGATATTCAAAGTGAGTTTAGACAATTTTAATTTTTTTTAATCGGTTTTTTTAGGTTTGCTCTCGACTCGGAAGTGATTACAGAGGACATGTTCGATGAGATTTTCGAGCCATGCGTTTCTTCAGAAAACGACGAGAATGAGAATCCAGTGATCTTCCAAAGTAAGTCACTTGATGTTTAAAATACAGTACCCAACAAAAATACCGTGAAGCCTGTAATAGAAAGGCCTCCACACTGTCATGTTTGAGCTCAATTATCTCGGTCCGCATAAGAGATATCAAAAATGTGTCAATTCGGGAAATGTTTGTAATAATATTGTCAGCAATTTATCAGTTGACAGTTTTTTCATATCTTTCACATAAGCCGAGATAATTTGATTCAAAATGAAAAGTTAGAGGGCCCTTCTAGTCTTCTAAAAACATTCAAGAATCATCTGATATGTCTGAAAATTTTAGAATTTACTAAACAAAACTATAGCTTCAAATTTGTAATTGACAACTTTTTTCCAAAAATGCCTCTCTGATGAGATATGCCATTTGTAACCGATAAAGTGCCGAAAATGCCGGAACTAGCACTTAAATTAGAGCTGTGACATTTTACCCGCCTTATCTCGATTTGTTGGACCTTATCTCGCTTTGTTGGATTTTTACAAAAACTTGTCAAATACTAAAACGTAGCTCTAACTTTGTTTAGTATACTCTGAAATTTTTCTACAAATTGAAAATTTTTGAACCAACCACTTTTTGGGGCTTCAAAATAGACTATTTCCCACTGAAAAAAGAAAAGATACAATCTCTTTTTTCCCGGTACTGTACTTGCTGACAGATGTCAAATGTTTCAATTTTCACTTCCTTCCCAATTTGCAGCAGATGGCAATTCGTCTTCCTCTTCTTCTTCATTTGAAACAAAACCGACATTCTCCAAAACGTGCAACTAAACAATATTCGGAACATACAACACTAATCGGGCGCCGCTAGATGATGCGGTTTTTTCAGATAAGAGTCGACGAGCCCCCGAGCATAATTACGTATTTACTCTAACAAAAAAATTTTTTGTCAAGTCAACAAATTTTCCCCTATCATAGCCATGACAATTGTTGGGTTGCCTTCTGGCGCCAGATTGCTCCGTTGTCTGTAATATTTTTTCTTTTGCGTTGTGCTGGAAGTTTCAAAGTGGAACTTCTTTTTTTCTTTTCAATAAATCTATTACTGCTTTTTAGAAAAAAGTGGAGCAGGTGAAAAAGCCGGAGGTGTCGGTTATTAAAGGACTGAAATTCAATTTATCTAAAAGCCAAAATGAAAGGACGACCAGGAGTCCTGAGGCTAGACTGTCAAGTTTCCGATCACATTGAAAAGATCGAAATCTTTGGATTCACAAAATTTTTCAAAAATTTCTAGCTTTCCCGTTGTTTGCTGATTTCTGAAAGACACTATGAAGCTTGAATCCCGAGCTACAGACTTTTGAAAATAGCTTCTACAGTAATCCATCAAAATTCTGAACTCCGTTTTTCGAGGTCCTAGTATTCCTACACAAAGCAAACTGTTTCATAAATCCCCAGCTTAAAAAAATGATTACATTCACAAAAAAAACTTCCTAAGACGTTTTTCTTCTTATCTTTTATCCTGAATGACCCAATTATCATATCTCCTACATCACACTTTCATTTGCTTTTAGCGATGAAACACTGACATTTTTTGAAATAGTCAGTTTTTTCACAAATGTTTATGTCAGCAGAAATTTCGAACCGTTTTATTTACAATCTCCAAGCGATGCAGAAAAATTTTCATTTTGCTTTATCATCTCATTTTTTTCTGCCACAATCCTTTTAGTTGTTTGTGGAACGATGTTTCAAGAAGTATTTATTCTTTCTGGAAACTTCTTATCAGTTCTTCTATCAACTCGCATTTCAAACCGATCATTTTGCGCGAAACCGGTCAACGTGTTTCATTTTTCTTCATTGAAACTATTTTGTTTATTGTGTGTATTTGTTGCGAGTTTTCGCCCCCTATCCATCTATCTCTCGGAGAAGAGTTTTGGGAAAAAAAGCGTTGCGTAATGTTTATTCAGTCACTGGGGAGAGTTGAGTTCCCTCACTTTCCTCCTCTGTAACACTGGCTCCCTTTTTTTGGGCAACAACACCTGCCCCATGGGCTCCCTGCGACGTATGATGTTTTTGTAAACGAGTAAGGGTCCTCACGAAAAACGTCTTGAGCCGCGGGAGTCTCCAAATTTGGCGCGGTCTCTGGCGCGCCGGGGCTCTAATGCATTATTCATTCTGTTGCGAGAGCTCGAATATCAAATTCAAGTTAGAAGTGAGTCATTTTTCTTTGGTTTTGGTTTGTGTGCTATTTCAAGCTTCCTCGTTTTTTCAAATTTCTCATTGTGTTCTTAGGAATTTCTAATTTCAAACATTGATGTTTGACTTCTCCAGCCGGTCAATAATATATGCAGAATCGTGGTTTTCAGTTGATTTTAACCACCTTCAGGAGTCTGGAGCTCGGCTGTGAGGCGTACAATTACTTTGAAAAGTTTTGAAAATGTAAAACAAACCTAGATTGAAAATTTTACATTCACAGAATTTTTTTTGAAAATACCTTGTTTTCAGTTATTTGTCGATTTCTGAAAGACACTTTTTTTTTGCACTGTAAACTTCAAAAAAAAACAGGCATCCTTCAGAAATTAGGAAAATAACTGAAAAAATAGGAATCGTCAAAATATTCTGTAAATGCAAAATTTTCAATCTGGGTCTGTTTCATAACTTCCAATATCTTCAAAATGATCTTCGTACTTGACAGCCAAGCTCTAGACTTTTGAAAATGGTCGAAATGGCCGAAAATCAACAGAAAAACACGTTTTTGTATATCTTATTGACCGTAACTGTATGATTTTTTGATTCTTGCAGAACGTTAAAGAGATCTACAGTAATCCTTTTCCCATTTCCTACTGAAATAATCCTTCCCGTCTTTTAACCTTTCAAGGGATTTTGTGTTCATTGGTTTTCGATGTTTGCTCCTCCCTTTTTCATTATCATTGAAAGTTTGCATTATGTTACCTGAAATCGTTCGCTGGCAGAAAATTGGCTTTTATCTAGAATCACTATCACTACTACAGACAACAAGTGCTCCGAAATTTGATAACTTCGACACGTCAGCTCTTTTCACACACCCACAAGAGAGATTTGTTCCCATACTTCTCAAAAATTGGTGGTGCCATTTGTTTTACTATAGTGACAAATTTATGAGCAACTGTCTTTTACTATCAGACCCATGGGAGAGAACAGATGTCACAATGGAATAGATTAAGGAAGGGAGGAGCAGGGTTCCCAACAACTACTCTCACTTTCTTATTCATGTGTAATCCAATTGGTCACTCTTTCATGCTCCTTCTTTTTCTATCCTTGAAACGCTTTTCCCTCTTTCCGTTTTTTTTTGTTGACAAAAATTACTAGCTCTCTCTTTTTTTTTTCTAATGTTGCACACACTGCAGCTGCTGAGCATGATGACTTTTGCTCACATGATCTCACAACATTTGTGAAATTGAGAATTACACTTCGAATGTCCAGTGGCAGAGAACGAATTGGCGGTTCGAATTTCTAAAGTGAAAGATCACAGTGGTTTTGAGAACAGAAGAAAATTTATATCACTATAAAAATGTACATTTCCTTATGAATCATTTGCTCAGTTTCCATATTTTGTTTCCGTAAACAACGAGTACAACTTCTGTGAACTGGAACTCTAGTTCGAAAAACATCATTTCATAGTCTTATTTGGTTTTGAATTAGAGAATACATAATGACCAAACATCTGAAAAGTAAGAAAAAAAAATTCAGCCATCAAAAAATGATTGGCTTAAGATTACACCTGTATCCATTTTCAGAATTCATAAGAAGAATTATTGCAAATGTCGAGGAGTATCATAATCCACAAAAAGTGAATCAACTGAAATTAGAATTTTCCATAGAAAAATTGACATTATTAGAGGAATTCTGAAAGATTCTAGCATTTAAACTAAATTAGATGTTATATTCGGGGTTTTGTGAGCAATCAAATGACAGTTTCTATTTTGAGCTTAAGTACAGTAATCCCCGTAGTTGTAAAATGATCATAAGCTTATTACAAAGAAATTAGGCTATATTTTGAGATGGAACTTTGTTTTTTTTTTCACATTTTAAATACATTTTGTGGAATTGTAAAAGATTTATTGTCTCAAAATCTTGCTAGTCTTGTTCATTTGAACACATATTGAAACTTCGGACATGAGCAAAGACTACAGTAATAACTGTTTTCTCACAGAATCCTTTCGAGCACTCCGAATTAAGCTGGAATCTGTTTACCAGTGCTGAAAATCACCTACTTTCCAATAATATCCAAAAGGATATGAGCTCTGGGAAAACAAGAAGCCGTACCAGTTACCATTACTATAGTTAGGCTGTTTTTCATCAAATCTGGCATGATACGGTGCCGCTCCGTTCTGAAAATATGAGATTAAGATGGATAAGTAAACAACAACTTGTTTTCGAATAGGATATCGGAAAGTGTCTGGAAGTTTTGCATATAAATAGAGCCTCATGGGTTTCCATTTGCATAGCATAGCTTAGATTTTCTTAGCTCAGCTTTTCGGTTTACTACTTCTCACAACGTCTTGAATCCGGTAAGTTGGACATTTTAGTTTACTGGAGCATTTGTTTATATAGTTGACCAATAGAAGCCAGAATCTTGAAATTTCGATGCTGCAAAAGCACATCGATAAATCTGAAACTAACGAAACCTGTTTAATAAATACGTCTTCTTCACATTTTGGAGCCTTAGCTCTCAAAGCTCTTTTCTCTGTTCTCGTTCCAGTTTGCTTGTGTGCAAAGTTCTAGAAGCACGACTCCAAACTTGAATTCGAATAACGACGTTTTTTCTTCATTTCCTTTGTGTTTTGGGATTCTTGTTGTGTTTTAGATTCTCAGAATATGATTCATCATTTCATTCAAATTCCTTCCTAGAACTCATATCCTAGAATTCCAAAGTTTCAGAATTCTAGAATCAGAACTCTAGAGAACCCGGAATTTTCGGGAACTCTATCCTAGAATTTTCAGAACTTTCCATTCTAGAAAGCTTTTCTTGCTTTTTGAGAATTCCCATCATAGCAACTTCTAGTTCCAATAGATCAAGCATGCGCTAGCTATTTTTTATTTCTCACTCGATTTGAATGCTTCTATCCGTTTTCCTACTTCCTAGCTCCTCCCGAAAAACTCCATATGCCATTAACTTCCTGCCATATATGTATGTGTTTTTTTTTCAATTTCCGTTTGCTAGAGAAACAGAGTTTCCATCGCCATCGGCTTCATCCTGTTTACCCGCCTCTTCGGGGCTCCCAGGCTCCACCTCTTTACTCGAGAACCACCTCCTCTCATTTTTTTTGGCTTTATTCGACTCGAAGATTCACATATTATTGTTTTTAGGTAAGTTAAAGATAATGAGAATGGGAAATTAGTAATGCTATTTGCAAAGGATCACATTAAAAATCGGAATTCAGTTAGAAAAAGCGAACGGCATGAAAATGAATAAATCATTTGAACCATGTCTGAACTAAGGTCCAATTAGACTTAATCTCCTGATTCAGCTTTAATTCAATCAAAAATTGCGTCTGGATTTGAAATTCTTAGACAAATCCAAATCACTGTAATGCTTTCATTTATGAATGAGTTTTGCGAAACTTCAAACCTCAATAAGACATATTTGAACTTGTAACTCAATGTATTTGAACTGTAACTCAATGTTATTTCGAAGTTCCTTTTTGGTCATATCTTAAACAATGTGAGCATAATCCTCACTTTTTTGTTAGAGCTCTGTTGGGCTTTTTCTGAAACCTAATGACGTCGTTGTTGAGAATTCTACAGAGTTGTTTACCAAAGTTTTGTTCAGTTACGTCTCCGATTGCAACAGAAGTTTCAAATTTCTAGGCTTTCGTTAAGAAAATTAGTTTCAAATTTTTTTTCTCTCAATTTTCTTGCCGTTTTCTCGTATTTCCGGATTCACAGTATCTCGAAACGATAATCAGATAAATAGGAGAAGGCCAGAAGTAGCCTCTTCTATCTATTCAATTTTTCATCTGACCTCGAACTGCGGCGCCCGCGCCACACTTGTTTACAACTTGCGCCGGCCGCGGCGCCACTGCTCCTCCCTTGTACAACGGGACCTTCTCTCTTCTTCTTCCTTCTTCCTTTTCAATTTCAACGAAATTTCGCCACGCCCTATTTTTTCCCGATCTACGCCCTCTTATCCCGTCAGCGTGTCTCTTCCCGGGCGAGAGAAGAGAGGAAGGCGCTCCCGTTTCCTTTGTTTACGCGGGGTCCTCTCTCGGCCGGACCAGCACGACTCAGAGACGGACCCCCCGTCCCTCCAGCTACTCGTCTTCTCCGCTGCATATTTCCTTTCCGAGCTCGTTGCGTGTCGGTTGTGCTTCGGGCTCGTGTGGCTTCATGGAGAGACGAATGGTAAGTGTTGATGAGGTTTTCTAGAGTTGGAGTAGGTTCATTTCGGAAGAAATAACTAATAACAAATGCTAGCTGAATCTAGTAAACAAAATAAAGTTATATTTGTAATCTTTTAAAGTTGCTTCGTTAGTTCTAGCTCTAAAATAGTCTTCTGTTCAGTACTTTAAATCTATAAATTTGAAAAAGTTTGACATATTTTGAACTTTGAGTCGATTTATCTTGGTACCTGACAGAGATATGAAAAAGTTGTCAATTTTTAAATTATTTATCGTAATATCAGAAGTGTTTTATCAGTTGAGCACTTTTTGATATCTTGCAAAGGAGCCAAGAAAAAGGAGCTCAAACTTGACAGTTTAGTGTTACGGTAGTCCAAAATGAACAAATTTTGATAAAACGGTGGAGCAAGGACTCTGTCAAACCAGAATATTTTCAGTTATATTTTAATGGAGACAATATTTTTAAATGTCTGACACTTTTTGAGAATGTTCGGCTGGTTAACATTCTTGTTTGAGTCATTTTTCCGACACTTGAAGCTACCGTACGCCTGACTTCTGTTTGTTATATCCACACATAATTTGGTGGTTCAAGGTTACCGTAATCTTAGTTTCCACTAATCTTTGTATTTTATTTTTTGTTTTTTGAACCAATTAAAACTGTCATTTCTAATTAGACTTAACTATACAATTAGTTGTTTACAAGAATTTATTTGTTATCAAAAAACACGAGATCCATTACCCCTCCAATCCAATTTTCGCCCATTCAATTTATTTTTCACACGAAACTTCTTTTTTCCCACAAATCCGCTTTCGGATTTTCAGTTCCGTGCCATCCTGGTACCACAAGCCGTGCCAGGTGGATTATATCATGTGTAGCAACAACAAGCGACCATAGGATTATTATATTATTATTGAAAAACAAGTGGTAGTGACGAACGGCCAGAGATTTTCAGAAGCTCTTGAGATATTTAAAAGAGAATAACAACTCTGAGATTTCTCACTTTTTTTTTCCCAGTAAGGTGCGTCATATGAAAAAAAAAAACAGAATAACAAGAGAGAGCCGAAAAGAATTCGTAGTTGTTATTCAGTTTTTTTGGTTGCTGCTATAGCTCATACAGAATCCGAAAACAGAATTTGACTGGCTAATTGGCACAGAACGCGTTCCGTTTCTTCTGAGAATTGTAGATACAATCACTTCCTTGTTTTCGATAGTTACAACAGAAATCGGAATTCTGATTACTAATATTCTTCGTTCCTCTTCCTTTCCTCCTCTTCAAAACTACTATTCTCGCGCCCGATGGCGTGCGCTGCAGTAATCCTTTTTTCTCTCACTTCATTCACTACGACTACCATCATCATCTACACTTCCATTTCCCCTCGACACAAAAATCTCAACTATGCGACGATTGACACATGCGTTGTAAACAAGTACTCAATACGGTTTTGCCCCGACCTGACCGCCAATTTAACAATGTTGAGCGCGCGACGACAGCATATTTTATCGCAGATTTTTCTCCCGTTTTTTGCATCCCCCTATTGGATCCGTTTCTCTCTTATCAGATATCCAATCACCACCAATTTTTCAAACTGTTTTGGAATACGATCAGAAATGAATGACGGTCAAACCCCCTCATTCACTGTCAAAGATGACAGATCGGATTGAATTGCCATTAGTCAGTATATAAATCAAGGTCGTGCCCACTACGCGCCCACCTCTCCTCTCCTTCTACTTCCCCATATTATATACTGTAGATGATGTAGATGTTTACTAGGTATCGCTTCTTGACACGCATGACTAACCAACCCCTGTTCACGCTTCGAAGACTTTTTAATATTTATGGAAACATTTTTCAGAACATGGCATGCCATGGTCCGAAAGGGGAACCAACTTGCAAGCGTCCCAGGACAGAGCCGTTCCGGAGGGGAAATCATAGTGCAGAGGAGCATGTCGACCAACGGATGCTCAGAGTTTTCATGGATGCACCATCAGGATCATTCAACTCTGGTAATGGAAATCGGATACGACTGCCACTTAGGCTTCCGGCACATTTTCGCTCAACAAGTGAAAATGACGAAAATACTGGAATTCTAATGAACCGTTCAGCAGGAGCCGAGAACACTCAGGGCCGACAGATTTTGGCAATCATAGATGGTAAAAGATTTTTGTGTTGGGAGAAAAGGGATTAGTGATTCAGACCAATTAGAGAGCGATGAGCGATTTTGATCACACCAGGTCACACTAGAGACCGCGTGAAAATCCGAAGATTAACCTTCACCAATTTTCAGAAGACTCACCATCCTATGTTTTGGACGATCACAAGAACAACCTATGGCCAAACCTCTTTGCAGCCGTTCAAACATTTCGATACGTCTACTTTATTCAAAAACTGAAGTGGACGCTGAAGTCTCGTGTTCATGAGGATCTGATGAAAGATTATGAGAATGGTTTGGAGTACTTGTTGGGTCAGAAGAAGCCAGTTGGACCATTCAAAACAGAGGAGCAAGTAGCTGCTTTGGAAGATTGTGAGTTAAAGGAAATATGAAATCGGAATGGAAGCAGCGGGGGAGGGCTTAGATACAGTACCGCTCAATAAGATCAACAACAAATTTTTCAGTTTATTTTTGGCGATTTTCATAGAGTCTGTAGCTTGGCTGTTAAGCGTCTGATCACTTTGAAAACTTTTGAGGATGTAAAACAGACCTAGATTAACAACTTTGCATTTACATAATTTTCAGAAAATTTCTAGTTTCTCAGCTACTTGCCGATTACTGTAAGGCAGCTTTTCATAATTTTTAAATTGAAGTTCCAGAAAGCTCCAGAATCTTGGAAATGATCAAAATCCCACTAAAACTACGTTTTTATAAAACTTATTGACCCGTACTGTAGGCTAGGATTGCAGCATGCCCCCAGTCAACTTAATTTAACTTTGAAACCTTAAATTCCCATTTTTTCAGATTTGAGCCGCCGCAAGGCTATCCTTATCGAGGCCGCCAAAGAATACCATGATGGCAACGAGTCTTGCCCAGGACTTGAGCATGAGCTTGGACACATGTTCCCAGTCAAGACCTCTCACAACATGATCGAGTACCTCAAGGTGGCCTTCCAACAATTCAACTACGACGGACCAATCTACACTTCCAACGTTGACTATCCAGAAATCCAGGAGCTTACACCACAAGCACGCGAGATCATGGAGCTGTCCATCTGCAATCACAAGAGTGTGGAATCCCGCGAAATCCTTATCAGCATGGTCGCGAAAACTCAAGATCTCACTGATAACAACATGGAAGCACTGAACGAGTTGATCAGTGAGTGATCAAGCGGGGGCTTCTTTACTGATTTATTCAATTTTCAGCCGAGATGAACTTCATGTTCGATCGAAACTTTGAATGCAACATTATTCGAGAAGCAAAAGAAGCCAGAGCAGTGGATGCCCAAATTAGACAAAGAATTGAAGATCAAAACAGAGCGGCTGAACGAGCACACGTGGCTCAACCCCATTGTACATGTGGAACTGCAAGGGCTCTGAAATCTGCTCAAGCTGCTAAGGCTGCTAAGGCTGCAAAGGCTGCAAAGGAAGCTGCTGCAGCTCAGGAGGCTGCTAGGCTTGCTGGAGAAGCTGCCGCGGCTGCTAAACTCACCGAAGAACGTGAAAATGCCAGAGCTGCTCGTGCAGCTGCCGCCAAGAAGAAGCTCGATGATGATGAATCAATTTACCACAACACCTTCCGCAGTCTTCATAAGATCAACAGAACTACTCGCTACGGTAGCCAATCTCCAAGCCCATGTCCTTCCCCAAAAGTTTAATGTCAAATCCTATTTATTATTCGTAGGTAGTGGTTGTTTTCACAGAAATATTTATTTCGATCTTTCATTTCTTCTTTTTTTTCTTTATTGTTTTTTTTTCTTCCAGTGTAATTTGTTGTTTCCTACAACCGTTACCCTACCTCAAACTCCTTGAATCCCCAATGTGATCTATCTAATCACGCCTACCTCTCCGTTTCAGTACATCTGCCCAGATTCTGACCTCACATACCCATACTCCTGTTCTACCTCTATCTATCTAGTGATTTTCCTGTCAACTTTCTACCTCTATAATCACCCCCAGTCTCGCCATTTTTCTTTCGTGATACAACCAACCTAGTCTACCTCCCCCTCATCTAATCATTTACATATAGTTCAGTCAGAATTATGAGCTTTACCCTCTACAGTATCTAACTTTTATCTCTTCAAGCTTAACTAAGAGAGCCCTGTGGGCTAATTGTCTTCGGTTGTGACCACCGTCTCTAGTTGTAATATTGATCCCAGTTTTTTGTCCCATTTCAAGCCGTGCAGGCTTTTAGAGTTAGTCCTTAAGATTTCCTCATTCTACACGCCATAGTCATAGCGCAACTATCGTAGTTGGTCGCATTTTCTGTCCCCCATTCTTTATTTTTTCTCATTTTCTGATACAAAAAAAACCCCCAAAAAATCCAAAAAAATCTCTTTTCAAATCTTCCAAGACATCTCGCGCCCTACCTCACGATGTAACAGGTTGTATGACCAAAGTGTGCGACCGACTGTGTGGAGAATTTTTCTAAGAATTGTCCGCCGATGAGCCGTTACCTTTTTTCATCCCTGTTAGGCATTACCCCCCTTTTTTGTCTTTTTCTCATTTTTTCCCCGCAATTTTTTTCAATTTGATCCCCAAATCACGCCCCCAGAACTTTTCTACCGTTTTTTTAATTTCTAAAATTCAACTGTCTTCCCATCACCTACTAACCCTTGAAAATCCAAAATCCAAAACCATACATTTCTATTTTTCTCTCGATTTTCTTCTCACTTCTTGTCGAGCTTTTTTCCCTAAATAATTATTTTTTAATAATTTTATTTCTCTCAAAATTCTAAATCTCTCTTTCTCTCTCTCTCTCTCTCTCTCTCTCTCTCTCTCTCTCTCTCTCTCTCTCTCTCTCTCTCTCTCTCTCTCTCTCTCTCTCTCTCTCTCTCTCACTCGTTTCTTGTCTAATTTGGCAGCTATCTTGCGTCAATTATATATTTCATCCCAGTTTTCAATGTTCCCGTTAGTATTGTGTTGTGGTTGTCCATCCGCTTCTGAATAAAGTTAATCACGTGCCCAAAAACTTATTTTAAGCAGAAAAAAGTCATAACACATTTTCAGATGGATGAGTCCTATTTTGTAGGACAATCTCGAGTCAATCTGATGAGAAAGTGACAAGAAAGGATTGACTGAGTATTAGGGAGTTGCAACAAAAAAAGCGGGGGAGAGAAGAACGGAAAGACGCAGCAGCAGCAACAGCAGAAAAGCGCATTTTGGGAACTTTCGCTCCAGTGGGTTTCTGAGTTTTTCTTATGTTTGTTGCTCAATCACGCTTGTTTTATTTTTTGCAGGCGACTTCTTTTTTCAGCACGTGCAATAAACGATTCCTCTTATTTCTTGTTTTGTAGCAAGCTTTCATGTTCAAAAATTTCCGGAGAAAAAAATGAAACGATTTTAAAACTTACAAACTGATTAAAAACATTGGTGAACTGTAGGGCCGAAATCTCTCACAAAAATTTGAGTTTACGTGTATTTTTGTAACAAGCACTGAAAAGTTGAAAACCTCCGAGCTGAGTATCAGGCTCTCCACATCTTTACCATTTAAGCTGCGCGGTTACCAACGTGATCGTTACTACTTTACTGTTTGAAAAAGAGGATTTGAGTTTAAGATCAATTTCTTAGAACTTGTTTTCATCATGGTGGACAACTTTAAGATGGGTAACGATTTTAATACGGATGACAGATCCCAGACTTTTTTGTTTTGATATAATGCATCCATCTTGAAGTGAGACTCTAAGACATCTAAATATCCTGTTCTATTCTCTTGTTTGTTCTCATTATACAGTAATCCTTATAATTTAAAAAAAAATCGGCAACGTATTGTTGGATTGTTGAGTTCTGAAGTCAAAGTAATGTATTTCGAAGTAAGGATATGATATTGCCAGTGATGGTTGTATTTTTTTCCAAAACCGTTTTTTTTCAATTGCGTTTCGGCAACTTTGACCATTATCAGGAGAATGGAGCTCGAAGATCAAGTTTGCGATTAATTTGAAATTTTCGGAGGTTGTAAAAAAGATCTAGGTCAAACACTTTGCATTTACAGGATCTTTTTTATTTTGCTATTTGCCGATTCATGACATACACCTGTTATTCCAAATTTTCAAAAAAAAAATGGTCCGATCGGTACTGTTTATAGCACCATCAATTTTCAATTTTAAAGTTAGGATGAGCTATTGCAACTGGTATCAATTTAGATGAAGTTTGAACTTTTATTTGTTAGTTTGAGTTCATTTTCAGTCAAACAATTTTCAGATTCCCCATATGATTGGAATGTTTCTCTTTACCTAACTTTTCAAGAATCTTCAAGGACTTGCTAATTTTTACTTACCTAAGTTCAAAGCCACCAAGAATTTTTATAATTAGAAACTATTCATAGTGGCTTTTGAATTCATTCAAAATAAGTATAACTTTTTCTTAGATAAAATTCGTCGATGATGTTTGAAGAGCATCTTTTATTCATACAAGTTTTTTTTTTTGAATTTTGGTACAATGACACTATTCAGCTTTGAAAAGTGTTAATCAAACTTTGATCGTTTCGTTTTCAGCCATTTTCCACTATTTTTATAATGAACTTTATATATTCTCCCATACAAGCAAAAACTATTTATTTTTAATCCAGTTTTCTATTGTATAGAACTGATGAGAAGACTGATATCAATCTAAGAGAAATTCTCAAAAATGCCGGATTTCTGGTAACTATTTGTCTAGTGCTTCTCCGGAATAACTTATTTACTAGACACCTCAAGTCCTCTAGTTCATTCTAGTTATTCATCAAAGTACAGAATCCTTGTCTCAACCCTAAAAAAAGCTCCAACCCCTTCATTCTCGTTTTTTTGTTCGTGGGAGGACGCGCTCTTGACACTCCACACCCAAATGACGCCAATTGTTTTGTATTGTATTGTTCGGGTGTGAATAGTCGGTTTGAAAACGAGAGCACCTGGCCATAAAAGTTTCATTGGTTTTGGAGGCTCTCAAAAATAGAGATGAGCTTTTGAGCGGCCTAAAGCAAGAAAAAAAGCACACATGCAAGCGGAACAAACGTTTTTGCGCCCCGTGTGTCCATGTGCTCCTCGTTTCTTTCTTCAGTTGTGCTTCATCAGAATTCTTCATAGCGATGAAAATTCAGTTTGCGTTTGATGTTGTTTGTGCTGAGTAGGAGGAGCACGCCGAACACACTCTTGTAGAAATGACATCGGCGCCGTTCTCCGTTCCCCTTCTGAGTAGCTGCAGTATTTTTTGTCGGTCAGCCGGAATGTTCCAGAGATACTCGTTTTACTATTTTTCTGCTCTTTCAGAGTCATCCTTTTTTCTATGTATGCCCTGTCACTCATTAGGTAGTAGAGATAATTCCATGTAAATGTTTTTAGAAATTGGAAAATATCATCTTCTGAACGGTTCACATTACCTAGGCACAGAATTCCGAGGGTACAAAAAGTTTTTGTGTCACAATTCAGGGTTACAAATTTTGATTTTTTTTAGTATTTTGTACCTCGAATTAAGGATTTTGTGCTCCTGAATCAGGTTTCTTGTGACCTCACCTGCCAAATTATTGGCCTGAACAAAGTTAAAGCATCTTATGTCCCTGGAAAAAGTTTAATAGCACTCAACTAAAACGTTTTTGTTTCAACTTCATTCAGGATTCTTAAAATTGGATTACTGTAAATTTTTAAAATAAATTACCGTTAAAATCCATCTTTAAAGCTAATAATGGAAAATACATTTTATATCAAATAAACTCTGAAAAATTGTTTTTTCAAATCTTAAATTTGCAAAATGTCCAGCACCAGCAACCAATTGAAATTCCAAGAATCTGCTACTTCTAACTAACTAACACGATAATATTCCTATTACAGTAATCTTTATTTTCCTCACTTCCCTCTCAATACATCAAAAAACATTGAAGACCAAAGTTTCTCAAAAACCACACAACTGTTGTTGGCAGCGGATCCTCAGTCAGTCGAGACCGATCCTATGTCCTAACCCGAGAGTGCTCGCTGCGCCTGTAGCGCGCCCTAAAAACCTGAAAGTGTATATGAGATAAGCGGTGCAAATACAAAACAGTACACAAAGTATCATTGACCCATTTATTAGAGAGAAAAGGATGGGGCCAAGACAAACGGTAAAGCCAATCAAAGGGGAAATACCAGCAAGAACAGAAAAAGGGGGAATAATGGTGTAGGGCTAAAACCTGACGGCGCAGCCGCCAGGAAACCTTGCGGACAACGAAACTGGAGCTGGTCAAACCTCTTATAGCCAAACGTACAAAAATGGGGAGAATCTGGAAGTAAAATTGCCGAAAAAGTCCTTGGAGCTACCGGCGGCAAAGCGGTGCCCGGACGCAAGAGACGACTGTGCGCGCGGAGAGTGCGCGGCGCCTGTCGGCTGGCTTCGCGGGTCTTGCCACGCGAGTGCGCCTTTATAAGGGTAAAAGGAGTGGTAATTCAAATATGAATATTCGCATTGAATGAATGCGAGAAAGAATAATTTCACAGAATAATATCGGAAATAAGGGAAAATAGTGAATGAATAATCGAAGCAAGTAATTCAGGGGGATTTTGCGGGGAAAATCGGTAGACCCTGAGTTTCTCTGCTTTCAGGTTGACAATTATCTGCGGGGAACCCGGTTTTTTGTCAACAACTGTTGTTGTCACTCTGAAAATTTCAGGGTCTACTTATTTTTTGTGTGAAGGTGTGTCTTCTAAGTGTCAGACTGGTGGAGCCATCATCTGGAATTGATAATAACAAAAAGTGTCTTGCTTATTTTTTCAAACTCAAATCCTCAAATCCATTTCTTATCCTGTTGGTTTTCCAGTTTATTAAATACCAAACAATTTATTTTCCCATTTTCAGCAGAACGGATGTATTCAATTTTTTTCTAGTCAAACATTTATCAAATTGATAAGCTTGTTTTCAACTTTTTTATCATTTACTCATACTTCCGTCGCTCCACCCATATTTCATTTTTTGCAAAAAAAAAATCAAAATGCGTGACTTTCGATTTCGTGATACCAATTTTTTCAACTTCTCTCATTTTTCGTGTGCCCTGGAAAAGATATTGACATGACATTATAGAAAAAAGGCACGCAACGTTTTTTTGCAAAAGTCAGATTTAAAGAGATTGAGAGGATTCCGTAAATGCAACGCAGGGCTCGGAAAAGCTTAGAGAGAGGAAAAAAAAGAGAAGAATCTCACACGCACTTGATATCTTCACTTGTCTATTTTTGATTTGTGAGAGAGAGAGAGAGCTCGTAAGATGTAGTTCTTAGAAAAAGTTTATATCAGTGAACTTTAAATTCTCATGACAGGAGAAACCTTACGAATTTTCCGGAATATTGTTCACTTTCGTTTTTTCTAGAATGCCTACCCTTCTTTGTTTTCTTGCTTCCCTAATTCTTCGTTTCATGGCCCACACTTGTGTTCTATCTATGGAAAAGATGGGACCCGTATAATTACCTCCTAAAAACAACAAGCATCGGAACAACCATCCAAATTGTGTGCATTTCTTTTGTTTTTGAGAACATTTAGAGCCTTTTTTCTCTGACTTTTTTTGAGTTTTCAATTAACTTCTCGGAAGAGGAAAAAACTGAAAGATTCGATTTTTCATGGTGTTCCGATTCTCACAGACACTGATGTGAGAAGATGTTATGTCGCATGTAATTTGATTGTCGTCAAAAATATAAATTAGATCAGAGCAGATTCGTTATTTTTCTTTTCATAGGTGAGATGTATTCACAACAAGGAAAAAATAACGCATGTTTTAAAAAATTCAGATTTTTCTAGATTTTTTTAAAGTTTAAAATGACCATATTTCCTGTATGAAAACTCCTATGACTTCAATGTTATTTCAATTATCTACGTTTTAGTAGAAGATATCAAAACTTAGTAAACGGATAAAATGTAGCGGGCATTACGACAAACATTTTATCAGTTGACACATTTTACATATCCTACAGTAGTCCATATGAAACTTACATTGATTTTCTACTCTCTCTCTCTCTCTCAAATCTGATTTCCTCCTAAATTCTCCAATGATTTAACTCTGCCTTCAAATATCTCGATTCGTGTAAAAGATATCAAAAACTTGTAAACTGGTTAAACGTAGCCGACATTACGAAATACATGTTACCAGTTGACAAATTTTAGATATCTTGTTTGAGAACCGAGATAATGTACCCGACAATTGACTAAACATTTATCTTCCCCATTTAGTGTTCTACAGTAACCCTTTACCAAAACTTCAATAGTTTTGAATTGTTTTTTGAACCTGAATCCCTCAAAATTTGTTTTTTTTTTTCAATATTAACAAATCAAATTCCATATTTTTCTATTTTCATAAATCCCATTTTTTACCCAAAGACACATACTTTTTTTACTTTTTTACTTTTATTTATTGGGTCTTTCTTGGTGCTCCTCAATTATCTAGAACTATGCTGAAGATATCAAAAACTTGTAAACTGATAAAAGATAGGTGACATTACGACAAGCATTCTGTCAATTAACAACGGTCAAAATTCGTTTTACAGAAACCTTGTATCAAAATTCAATACATTTCAACTTTCTTTTAACCCTGATTTCCATCCGAAATAGTTGTTTTATTTTCATTATCACCAGATCATCCAAAATTATCATTAATCCCATTTCCTTCACCCAATGACACATACAAGTTTTACTTTTTTATCTTTTTGGGTATATCACGTGCCCCTTGGATTAACTAATTCTATACTTTTCTCGAACACTTAATCCAATATCCCACCTTTTGAATACATATTAATAACCGAATGTACATGGCACGTGTGAGCCATCACATCAGAAAAAAACACTTGGCAACAAAACAAACTAACATATGATTCCAATTTTTTCGATCTTTTCCCGATCCCAAAACAACCTTTTTTCAATAATAATTGGTTTTCTCCATACTTGTAAAATTCCGGGCCGGCCCGCCAAAGCCCGGGCCCGGAAGGCCCGGTAGCAAAAATTTTGCCATTTTGATCCGAATTTTGAGCACTCTATACAATATTCTATATTTTTTTGTGCTTTTTGGATTGTTTGTCTGTTTGATCAAAAAATATTTTTAAAAAACTCGAAAAAATTTTTGATCGAAAAAAATCACATAACAAAACCCTTATGTGTTTTTGAAATTTTCAAAACTTGTGGAATGACAGGCCCGGCCCGTTACAAGTATGGTTTTCTCTGGACCAAGTTAAATTTTCTTACAGTATTCAATGCTATAAGGGGTGTTTCTAGGATTTGGTGTGACGTTAAATGGGTTCATTGAATCTTGCTGATATTAATATTTTTCAGAAAATTCCTAAATAGTGGTTCTAGGCTTTGAAAAATTCGTCCCGAGAGATATTTTCATAATTCCGTTCAAACACGCTCCATCACATATTTTTTGCAAAGATAAAAATTCAATTTCTGCTCATCCACACCCTTCTGTCCTCATTGTCAAGATCATTTGCGTCATTGCCCCTACTATCATCCCACTTGTACCGCGTCAAAACGACGGGCAACCTCTTCAAGAGCAATCGAATCGGCACAAAATGATTTTCAGTTTAATTTTAGACTCAACAGAGTACTCTTGAACAAATGTGCCAATGTTTCCCTTTTCTTCTCCCTCCAGGACATTATTGCCAATTCTCGATGTGTTTGACGTCGGAAACGGAGAGGGCTACCAAGACGTGGAAAGAGAGGAAGAAGGACAAAAGGAGGAGCTCCGGCTATTAGTGTCTCATTTCACCAGATATTGGTTGGTGTTGCCGTGGTTGTCTGGTGATTCCATGGTTTCCAGCCAAGACGTTGCGGGAAAGCTATGTTTTCTAGTTTTTCGAACAATGTCATATTGGATTTTGAATATGATAGAACAATCCCAACTTCTGAGGCTGTAACCTTAAGCTCAAAGCCTCAGACCATTTCGAAGTTTTTCAATTTTTAATCATTCTTACTTTACAGCACCTTTTGTGTTTTCTGAGTTTTCTGGTTGAAGACAATCATTTTTGAAGTCCTGTTAAAGTTGTTTAGAAATTTCCGATTTATCTGAAACATTCAGAGTATACTAACCAAATTAGACCTTCAATTTTGTAACTATAGTTTTTGCTACAAATCCCACAAAACGAAATAAGCGATTTCAGCTGTAATGGTATGTTTATTCAAGATGTCGAAGTTGACTATTTTCTGTATCACTACTGTATCACTGCCTTTTTAAACTTTTTTCACATTCAGATCCTTAGTTTCACCACCCACTCAGTAGACTGATCTCAGGATTTTTCTCACGAATTATGATTCACTTAACAAGTTAAAATAAAACTAAAATATACATCCATATACCCCCATTAAATTCAAAACGGATGTGTGACAAAGTCACATCATGTCCTTGAGGATAAAAAGAAATATAAGATATAAACATATCACAGCTTCTCTCTTCCTAATCCTTCTTATCCGAACAGAACTCTGGTTAGCGCTCATTTTAACACAAAATATAGCTTCTCTAAAAATAGAAATTGTTCAAAGACGAGGGAGGAGAGGATACGTAGAAAACTTTTTTTATTTCAAAAACCTAGCTGGTTGTCTGTGTGCGCCACTTTTGACCTCGACCTCCCTCCGCGTTTTATTGCTATTGCTCAAGACGTAAAAAAAGGGGCAAAAACAAAGTTTTGACCATTAGAAATTGAAACTTTCACGACTTCTCATCCAAGGGATCAAATAAACAAGAAGGTTTGACACCTTTCGCGAACAACTTCTCGGGTCCTCACACTTCTAATTACGGGAAGTGGTCGGCTTCTGAAACTGAATCTCCGAGCGTTATATGTAGTACTAGCCGCGTGGAAGACACTAATTGAATTCGTCTGCTCTTCTCTCACGTTACTGATGATGTTTGGAGACACCAGACTCACATTCTCATAGTTCCCAGGTTTTTTTTCCTTCCGGAGAGTTCTAACAAGTTGAATTAGGTTTTTTGGATTTCTAAAATTATCTCATCTGATACAGTAAGAAGATCCGTGCTTTGGCTTTTTCAGTGTCTCATTTCAGTGTTAATTTTGATTTTTGATTTCTTTTTTGGCACTTTTTTGGTTCAAACGGTATTTGACAAAAAGTTGTCAATTAAAAAATTGTCAATTACAAAATTTGGAATTTGACAAAAAGTTGTCAATTACAAAATTTTTTTTTCAATTTCTTGCATAATTTGAGCGTTCCAGAGTTTAGGGAAAATGTTGATATTTTTGTTGGCTACGGTAAATGAAAGGCATACCATAAAAGGAGCCGTTAGCATTCTTATAGAGTACTTTCCAATGTTTCAACTTTGAGCCTACGTATCTCATTTCTTGTAAAAGATATCAAAAAGTAATCAACTGGAAGTATGTTCATCATTTTATCATCAATATTTTGCCAGTTGACTGTTTTTTGTTATCTTTACCAAAGACTGAGATAATTAAGCTCAAAGTTCAGAGTTCGGAGTATAGTTCTATTGGTGAGCGTTAGAAAAACCGAAATCCTAGTTTATATGTCAACTAAAAAGTCGAGTGTTCTAGTTTCACAAAACTTTGCGTATCAGAATTTTTCTCTAGGTACTTCAAAAAACCGAAAAATTTAAAAACCTCATTTTTCAATGGTGACATTTTCAAAATCCTAAATTCAGCTTTCAATTTCCTAAAGCACGCGATTCTGTTTTCATTTTCTGCCTTAGAATCCATTCTAATCAATTCATGAAAATTAGAGCGTAAAAAATCCATCTAAAATGAATTCGGAACACCGCTCAATGCCACGCATAAAAACATTCATACATAAAAAAAAAACAAATTCCATCGAATCTGTGTTGTTATTCCAAAACCTCAACACCGCCGGACCACTGGCTCCCCCGCCTCCACTTTTCTATTGCTTTCTTGTTTTTATTAGCATTTCGAATACCACGCCACACGACTCATTTCCGTTATTCTGAGTATGTTCTGTTCTGGTCACTTGAAAAAAAGCTACAGTAGCTTTGAAGTTTGATTTCTTGGGATATTTTTAGCAACATTTTTCTCCAATATTTTGGCTTATATCAGGTTCTCACACCTCTTCTGAATCCCTTCAGAATTCTCTAGGATCCGATCATATTCTTTTCACACGATCCGGTGCGCATAAATGCCAAAATAGATACTAAGTTTCACATGACGCTGGCTCGTCACCTCTTTTCTTGGCAACTTATTTTTCACGCTTTTTCTTCTTCAGATCATTTCTCCTCTAATCTCAATCTTTGGAAAAATGTTTATAATTTTTTTACAAAAAGGATGAAAGAAGCTTTAGTTTGCTCTAGCACCAAAACCCTGATTCAAAGGGATGAAATATAAATATAAATCCATCTGGTCAATGGAATTTTGGTGGCTTTAAATAAATTGAAAATCATTCAGGATGTGTGTGATTTGGATTTTGGTTTGAAAATAGCTTTAGTTAGCAATTTCCGATTGGAAAATGAGTTTATTTTTTTAAATTTTCAAGTGCTTTTCTGAAGTCTCTTGGTTTTTGTTGTCCTCTAGTTATCCTTCCAGAATTCACATTCCTTCAAATATGATTTCATCCAGTATATATTCTAAAAATGAAGTTAGTTCCGATTCGAATCGGAAGCCAACTTTGGAAAAATCACGCATCCTTCTTCTTCTTCCACTTTGACCTGGAATACACACCACATCTAATTATTCACCTTTCAATCCCCATTTTCTATTTTCATCCACTCCAAACTCCAGTGTTACCTATGCGTTGGCAGAATGCAAGGTTCATTACCCTCTATTCAGATAATCTTCATTTTTGCACGCGTTTTCTTTTTTCTCTTTTTTCTCGATCCCATAATGAAGAAGTATGCATACTGCTGCACAAAAGAGATGAGACATAACCTTCTTCTAAAGAGAGAGGATTTTCTCGGCACAAGAGGGAAAAGTCGCACTGTGTGCGAAATTGGATTTTGGTTTGAGTTCGTGAGACTTCTGAGGGGATTTTTTTTGGCTTTCTCACAGCGCCTCCCTTTTCGCAACTCTTGTTTAAGTTCCTCAGTTTTTAGGTCCGAAAATAGATTTCAAAAAGAATTTTGTTGAAGTTTTGTGTTCCTTCCAAGAAAGTGGATTTTTGAATCTTTCAAGGATTATTCTCGTTGTCTGGTTTTTTTTGAAGACGCAACAGCAAACTACTGTATTCTTTGAGCCTATTTTGAAAGTTACATTCCGATTTTCTTGATTTTTTAACAATTTTCACCATTATGTTAAAGATTTTCATAATTTTAATTCATATTTTCTGATTTACATTGAGAACGGAGAAAATCGTAAAAAATTGAGACAATAGAAATGTATCATTTCAAACAAGCTCTAGGAGTACGGTAGTCCGCTTTTGCGTCTTTAATGTTGAATTTCTATTTTTCTGATTTTTCTGATTTTTCTACAATTTTCTTCGTTTTTTTTCAATGCAAATCGGAAGAAAATGAATTCAAGTGATGAAAAAATTTGAAAATTGGCTAATAGTATACGGTAGTAATAGAACATGGTAAGTCAGAACTACAGTATTCTTTGAGCTTATGTTAAAAGCTATATTCCTATTCACTTGGTTTTTCGATGATTTTAAGCATTTTGATGCATTTTTTTCTACTCTTAACATTGAAACAACGATAAAAGCTTAAACAATACGATAATTCACTATTTTGCCTTTAAGAAAAAACTTTCATAAGATATCAGCTCTCAACCTTTTTTATCACCATAATTCTATAGATAAACTAATTGGAATCGTAAAAAATCATACAACTCAAATTAAAAGAACTTTCTCAGAAAAAATCTTTGTTCTCTGCTAGCTAGAACCCCATTTCCCCACACGTCATCCCATTTAATTAAAACACTCTCTTTTTCCTCTCCTAGCGTCATTTGTTCGCTTTTCCGACCTTTGGCTAGTTTTCTGGAGAATGATTCATCATTTTTTCTGCTATTTACCTACTACTAGCATATTCTAGATTCTCCTTTAACAGTCTCTAGAAAGTGTGAGCCCCTAAATGCCTAGCCGCCGCCAACGCAGATTTGTTATATTCTCGTTTGCATTCTTGATAGGATTGGTGGGCACACACACACACACACACACACACACCACGGTACTCGTTAATAAGAAACGAGGATTGGATATGGAGGAAAGGAGAATTAAAAATAGCGATGGAGGACCCAAAAGTAAATATGAAAGGGAATAGAATCATCTAGCCCTTCTATTGTTCTAAAATTGGAATTTAGCATCATACATTGCTCATTGGTGTTCTCAAATGGCGTTTCAAAGTTTATTTTTCTTGTTTCCTATTGTTTAAGATGAGAAGACGTGAAACTTTAGGCCAAAAGTCATCTCTTAACATCCCACAACTGTTCTAAAATTCAAAAATCCCATGAAACCTGTGTGTAGCAAAAATTCTTGAAAAATTCATAAAAACATCAATCCGAGTGCAGCACACTCAAAGTATCCAGACCATCCCTCCAAAGCTCCCCATTTTCATGACACACAACACAAATAAAATTGCCGAGCTCAGAGCCATATGTCCCCTGAACAACGATTGCTTCTTGAATTTTGGGATTTTCGAATCTCCCAGACGATTCTAATTAGACATTTCGCATTTCACTCATTTTTGTTCCATCACCACCCGCATTTCAATGAGAGAAGGTCCCATTTTTGCTGGTTTTTTTTTCTGAATCCAGAATCCAGAGGTCATAATACATTAACATCCTCTTAATTGAACTTTGAGTCAATTTATCTAGGTTCCTGTCAAAGTTATAAAATAGTTATCAACTGATGAATCCTTTATCATAATCTCACAAACATTTTATCTGTTAGCAGGTTTCTGATATCTTGCATAGAAATTGAGATAATTGAGCTCAAAGTTGACAGTGTAGGGGCCCTACTATTACAGGTTGTACGGTAAGTGCATAATTATCTAATTTTAAATACAAGTTTTGCTAATGTTCCACCTAAAACTATGATTTTTGATTTAAAAAAAAAGGAATTTTTCATTACATAGTTCTTGTGAAAATTTAGTTGAAAAGTCATTTTCCGACTTTGAGTACATTGGAAATCATTTTAACATTTTCAAGCTCTCACTTTCCTTTTGGAGAACAATTCAGTCGATTTTTGAAAAGAAATCATTTATGAATATGGCTTCAGAATTCTGGAGTCCAGCCAATTCCAGTTTCTAAATTTGGATATTCATAAGTACTCTAGGTATAAAGTGTTTGATGTCATATCATATTTCAGCGGCCGCAACAAAAATGGATACCGAGCTATTAATTTTTTTTTCTTTCTTTCATTTTTTCTCAGGTTCTCAGAATTCAACACGATCAAACTACCGTAGTAGTCGTAATAGAATGCCTTTCTTACTTCAAACTTTGTGTCAACTTTTCTCAATTCCTGTGAAAGATATCAAAAAATTGTCAATTGATAAATTGTTTTTCATAATCTCACAAACCTTTTTGCAGTTGACCGATTTTTGATATTTTCTATATGAGCCGAGAGAATGAAGTTTGAATTCGACTGTATGGGGCCCTCCAATTCATGTTTGTTTAGCTTCTCCATTTTTCGAAACTTTCAAAAACCAGTAGGTGCAATGAAGGAGAAAAACGCATCCGACTCATCACGCTCTCACAAATTAGACTAATAATCCATCCTAAACTTTGAAGCGTTGCGGGAAAAAAATCTTGTTTTTTTGTAGGTATCACATGTGACCCGTGTGCAGATAGATACAATTATAAAACATGCAAAAAAAACTAGGAGTAGATTTTTGCTCTTTATATATATAGATGTGTCTCTTTAGCCTTCGCGCATGGCTCAAGTTTCAATACTCACTTTTTTTACCACTTACTCAGTTCATTCATTTTTATGAATATCATCATACCCACTTTTTTAGAAACAGAAGACGCATTCATTGACGTAATGATGTCATTTGGATTCACCAAAGAATGGAATCTGGTTTAAAATTCAACAAGCCTATCAAAGTAATCGAATTCCTTCCACGCTGATTCTGTTTCTGACACTTGTTTTTTTTTCCTTTTCCTTGTTTCCAGGCTTTTCTTCTGGACCTTTTTTCTTATTTTTTTCACTTGTTGCACTTTTGCAAAAATTGTGTTCCAGCATGAATTCGACGGAGGTGGTGGCGACAAACGCCACAAAACCGTTTGACGAGAACTTCACATTAGGAGAAACTGCGTTTTATGTGAGCTGTGGTGTTGTCGGAACGCTGTTCAACTCAATTGTGCTATGGATCGCGCTCAGATACATCAATACGGAAGACAAACCGAGACAAGTATGTTTGTTTCTTTTTTTTTTGAAAAATAGCTGGAACCGGAAATGAATATAAATTGAGCAGAAAAAATGATGCTTCCTCGTCTTGTTTTGTTTTTTTTCGGTTATTTTTTTCGGCAGCAGTATGACAGACACCAGATAGAAATGCAATTTCCAGATCATCGTGATTAACATGACAGTGGCGGATCTTTTGATGTGCATCGTCTACATGAAAACGCGTCCATGGCTGAAATACTTTGATCCACACCTCTGCCATCCCTACTATCTGATCATATGGACGTGTCAAATGTGTAGTTGTCTGAATCTCGTTTGGTAGGGGAAAAAACTAAAGGGGATGAGGATGTGATGTGATTCTCTTTCAGGTTGAATGTCGACAAGCTCATCTACATTCAATTTCCGCTGCATTACTATCAAATTGTCAACCGGACGAGGCTATTATGGGTGTCAGCTGCAACGTGGATCGGGTTGATTGCACTCAACATTGCGCTTGTTAGCTTTCTGCAAGTTAATGTAAGAGTGACAATCAAAAAGAGCAAACTTTTCGTCGTAGAATTACTGTAGGAAGAAGATCTTTAAATTAGACACAGTGCCGGTGGATAAGAAATATTTGTATGTTTTTATTTGATTTTGTCCATTTCCAGGAGTCTGGTACTCGGCTGCCAAGTGTCTGTGCACCTTGAAAATGCTGAAAGGTGTAAAACAGACCTAGATTGAAAAAAATTTAGATTTACAGGATTTATGAAATATTTCTAAATTTTCATAGATTTGTCGATTCCTGAAAAACACAATTTTCTCTCATGGTGTCTTTCAGACATCGGTGCATAGCTCAAAAACTGGAAATTTTCGAAAAATTCTGTAAATGCAAACTTTTCAATCTAGGTCTGTTCTACACTTCACAATAATTCCAAAGTGATGGTACATTTAATAGCCGAGCTTTAGACTCTTGAAAATAGACAAAACTCCACTGAAAAATCCCTTTTTTTCAAATTCTTATTGACCGGTACTATATATTAGGGTTACTGTAAAAAGAAACTTTTTTAAATTCAATAGTCTTTTGAAGAAATTTAGAAACCTGACCTCTAAAATTTTTTAAAATTTGATCTACCCTCACCCTTTATATTTCAGGGAAGCTGCCTTCGAACAATGCTCAATCCATACGTCTACATTCTCAATCCAATCTTCTACGTCGTCATGATCATCACATCCTTCTCCCTATCCGCTCTGATCTACTGTATTGCTCATAACCTAACTCATATGGAGGAGAGACAGCGATCGGTATGCATTCCCATCTCAAATTTCCCATTTATTTCACTTCTTCCAGAAACTTTTCCGCCGCCTCTTCTTCCTTTTCTCCAGCACTCTATGGACCTTTTTCACCTGCCTCCCATATCGCCTTCTTTATCTATTCAGCAGCTTCTGTGGAGAGTATTGCCGCAACAGCGCCTACCACTTTGCCACCACTCTCTTCTTTCGGCTTCTGATCGTTGGGATCATGATCAACCCCGTGATCACGATTTGGACACAAAGGGTGAGTTCTCACGAAAATCTCACGTAGTCATTCATTAGAGTTTCTTTATTTTTAGATTTACCGCCTCCGTCTCATGCGCTTATTCGGCCGAATCCGTGAGAACTCTTCAACCGAGGTGTTGATGGTCAGCAATCATCGTGCCCCAGAAAGACAACCAGAGCATACTCCACTTCGATGTGATATGTAAAGCATCAAAACCTTCTCTCATATGTATAGTTCCTTTGAATTTTGCTGATATAAATTCACCAACGGTTTCTCCTCTCCTTTCTTCGCCCCAAAATAGTTCGCCAAATTTCTGTCCAGCCATTCATAATTTATTTTTCAAAAAAAAAAACAAACCTGCTCTCGGTGAACTTTCAAAACATACTGTGTTCTGATGATATGCCTACTGTTTCTTGTATTATATAATGAACTTGATTTCTTGAATTTCCAGTTTCAAATTCATTCGAGCAGAAGTTTAACCAAAATACAACGTGGGGGAGAAGATAACCATCAAAAATGGAAACAACTTTGAGAAGATCATAACTGGAAAGTACAATTATTGCAACTGGTGTTCCTATTATAGGAAATCGATGATATTTTCAAGAAGCATGAAATATGGGTCATATGATAACCATTCGAGGTTTGAGAAACAGGTCATTGGGGATCTTGATTGGAGAGAGATTGAATTTCTCTTGAGTTTTGAGTTGCCAAGGCTACTGGGATATACCGAGAAGAGTGAAGTTCGATGGGTTTGAGAATCTTGGGAAAAATGTAAAAATCATTGAGGGACGATGATCATGGAGAAACGGGGCAAGAGCAAATCAGATCTTGATTTGGTTGGAGAAACAAAATAACAAACAGGTAGCATTGAACACTAGAGCACAGTAACTAAATGACAAGTTGAGGAAGTTAAAATTTAGATTGGTTATCAAGAATGTAGGATGGTGGTTCAGGCCATAAGTTTGAAATTGAAACTGAGAAGAAGAGCTGTGTTTGTGGAAAGCATGCAGGCACAA
The DNA here is from genome assembly GCF_000004555.2 of Caenorhabditis briggsae. Lineage (NCBI taxonomy): Eukaryota > Metazoa > Nematoda > Chromadorea > Rhabditida > Rhabditidae > Caenorhabditis > Caenorhabditis briggsae. The sequence continues at coordinate 2,407,962 of NC_013491.2, read as the reverse complement.
GCAGTGGAAAAGCTTGAAGCCACAGAAAAGGGAGCAGGTACAAGCAAGTAGGCGATGTGTTCAAAAATATTAGAAATCCGAGAAATACAGTGTCGACATTGAGCAAATTAGGTGTGTGGGATGAAGAGCAGTGGTTGGGTCCAACTGGAATTACAGACAATGTGAAGGTAATCTACATTACAACACCACTTTTGATGGAAAAAGCGAGTGAAAAAAAGTGAGCGGATCATAATGAGTCAAATGTCAAATGTTTGGAATCCAATGAAAATTCTGAAAATGGAAAGATGCGATGAGTACAAAAAACCAGGCAAATCAGATCAAATTCGGGTTGAGATGACCGGAAGGCATCAAAATAAAGCAGTTACAGACAAACAGGCGATGTGTGGAAAAGCAAAGCGTGCAAGCTATTTTGAAATTTGCTACAATATTTGGATGTTAGTCAGATTAGATAGAATGAAACAGCAACTGTATGTATTACAAGTAAGAGTCAGATGTAAGTAGATAGTGCCAGAAATTGCAGGCAAATGTGTGGAAAATCGAAACGCGCGAGGCTAGATGTTTAAATTAGGGCCAATCAGATCATGGAAAAAACGAGCAAATACAGAAAGTGTGGGGAAAGCAAAGAATTTGGCGTGGTCGATTTGATAGATTAAAGCAGCAATAGTTTCGGTTACAAGTGAGAATCAGATGAAAGAAGTTTCAGTGATATGAATGACATCTGCATCTGCGAGACATTTCAATAATCACAATTGCTAGCAGAAGTAACGGGAAAAGAGATCAGATGTTGATTTGGTAGCCGAAAATCGTCAAAAAAGCATTTACAGACAAGCAGGTAATGTGTGGAAGAAGCAGAGGGTGCAATTATTTTTGAAAATACTACAATATTTGAATTGATAGAAGGAATGGATCAGGTTGCAATAAATGAGAGTGATATGGATTTTATCTACGGGGAGCTACTGGAATTTCAAACAGAAAATGGTCTTTGTATGAGTAGATGGGTTGAGGGGAAGTGGGAGAGAATTTTGTTTGCTTGATACGGTGAGGATTTAAGATACAGTAAGAAAAATCGGGTGATTTGGTATATGGGGAAACCGGTGAATAGAACAAAAATGGATGGCTCGCAAGGGCTGGTATTCCTGTAGATTCGTTGAATTGGGAGACGTGCTATCATTCTAGATGATGTGTTTCTCAATGGCAGTCTTGACTCTCATGACGAGAGACAGAGCGATTCCAGAGTTGGACTGAAAATTTGGTTTTTAATTGTAATTTTAATTGTAAGCTTTTCAATTAAAAGTGGCAAGACATCAAAAACCAGTTCTTTAGATATTTAGCCTAGAGAGCCCCAAGAGGATTTGAACTTATAAGAAACAGATCAGGGACATAGGGCTGCTACCGGCTGAACTATACACGCCGGCTGCCGACCGATGGATTTCATATCCTCGACTCGATTTTGTCCCCCAAACTGTCCCTCAACCTATTTGATTTCTCCGTACCAAAAAGTGTCTACCGTAATCAGGAGTCGATAATCATCACTACAGAAATCACTTGTAGTCGTTAATGAGCATAACGTCCTAATAATGCACTTCACGTGTCAGCTATGAATCTACCGACTGAACAGCCTGGAAAATTCGATAATGAATCTACCGTAATCACAGCTTTGGAAATTAGTTTTCTACTACAGTAGAACCCACCCAATTACATCTAGAATATTGATTAATTTTCAAAACTACATGGATTTCATATTTGAAAACATGTCTACTCTACTAATTGGACTACTTTACGTTAATAATTTTATAAGTTAGTCCCAATTCCCAACTCACTTGGAAAGCCTGATAATTAGTAGAACGCTGGAGAGAGTTATTGATGAGCACAATGGAAGCAGCAAGCTCCACCAGCTCCTCTGTAATTGCACTTGGACAATTCTCGATCGCCTTGCGAAGAATTACATCAGAGTGATGCAGCAGTTCCTTTAGAATGTTCTGCTTATCCTGTAAATCATAGTTTTCAAAACCATTCTCTTGCATTAATTTCAGTACCTGAACATTCTCCGGAGTAGTCTTCAGAAGATGATGGAACGAATTGCAGAGTTTGATATGACAAAATGTGTTCTTGTCTTCATCTGAAAAACAAGTGTTCAGTCTAATTTTGGCATTCACTTTACGTTGATTCTTGTATCCGCGTCTGTCTTCGCAGACTTGGGTACAAAAAACATTAATCTTCTGACACCGTTCGATGTCTAACTAACCAGAATTGTTGTTCCCCTGAACACCATCATCTTCTGACAATCCAAGCTCGGCGAGTGTCGGAATGGCTCCATTTGGATCGTGACGCATATGATCGGCATGATCTTCCATCTCGTGTCCTGGACTTGGTGGTGGAGAGTCATAAGCGTTGGTATGGAATGGGAGAGGATCGTTGGCTTGGGGTTGATCAGGAAATCGGGGTTCTTGTGGGACGGGCGCCTCAGAGATTGGGTGTGGAGAAATGTTTATACGCTGCGATGGTGATGGTGTGCTGGTTCCAAATGTCAATCCTGGCGGCAGGATTGGGAATCCACGAGCGTCTCGTGGGCGAGTACTGCGGACTTTTCGGATAACTGCCATTGGGTCTAAAAGAAAATTGTTGTGGAATTTTCGGATTTTTAGACTTCGAGAAAATAAACTTTGAAAAATGTTTACAATCTGCATATTCAGAGGCTCCAAAGTTCCAGAACAAAGATTTTATGATTGTCGCAATTTTGGTATCTTTGGAATCAAAGACTATAATTTGTAAAATTCACTGAAAAGGTTATTCCTGCACATCTTTGATCCTTATTCTCTCAGAGCAGTCCCTGTTCAACCGACTCACCGATATTGAGCGGGCCTGGTCCCTGATTGAAGATTCTAATCGACTCGGTTAGCGTCGGTGGGTCCGTTTTTGTATTCACCACTGTTCTGACCTCGATTCGGATACGTGTCTTTGGATGATCAGCGCTTGTCGACACAGCTGGGGTTTTCTCCATAATTTCCTCCCAAACACGGTCGTTATCTGGAAAAAGGACTCTCTGGACTGGTATAAAAAAGAATAAAACATACCGAGTAGCTGGCTTGCTTTCAAAATTCGGTTGACATCATCAAGAGTGTTCCCGTTGCTATCGGCTCCAGCAGAAACCAATTTTTTCTCGACAGACGGTGGAGCTGTGTATTCATCGTTGTGCTCTTCCCGGAGCAAGTGATATACGCATCCCAAGCCATTGCTCACATCCTTCAAGGCAGTCTCCCAAGAAGTCATGGCTGGAATAATATATAATGCATAAATGTTTGTGGGATAAATGAGAGGATGCGGAAGGAAAGCGAAGATGATGTTCTTTTCAACAGCAAAAAATTGTGTAAGGCAGAATAAGATTAGGATATTCACATCCTTAGAACTCCATTAGAGGAAAGTAGGGGTAACAAAGAAAAAAAAATGTCGCCGAGATTGATACACAAGGGTGCAGAACCAAAAAAAAACAACAGGATGAGAAAAGGGCGGGAAAACAAAGAGCACCGGAAACGAGATGGAAGGAGGACACTCTGAGGAGCACTACTCATTTTGGAGGCGAACAAAAAAGAAGGAAAAGGGAAGGAGGGAAACGCAAGAAATGGATGCGGAGTGACGGACGGAAAATTTGCCGACCCGTTTTTTGAGGTTTTTCGTGTTCTTTTTCTCTTTGGGGGCCACGTGAGCGGAACGAAGGAGGAGGGACCATATTAAGGAAGGAAATAATAATAATAAGTTATTTATCAAAATATCACCAACAAATTATCAGTTGACATATTTTTGATATCTCTTACAGAAATTAAGATAATTGAGCTCCAACTGCAAGAATTGGGTGACCCTCTATTAGAGTGGTTACGGTATATTACTTTCCACAGTCCAATTTTTAATTCAAATTTTGAGTTACTACAGTAAGCATCCCTAATGATCCAAGAAAATGACAATTTCAAATTGCTCACTCCTATCTCTTTTTGCTTTTTTTCTTCTATTTGAAGAGGAAGAAATGTTAAGATGACGTGGTGCAATCTGTGTTTTTAAAGTTCGAAAAAGGTCAAATTTGTCTTTTTGGGCATTTTCTATTACCAAAAAATTGATGGGAAAAAATTGAAACATGATGGGAAAAAATTGAAACAAACTCGGGAATGTCGAAAAATTCTGAACATCTGCGATCAAAAAAAATGCTTGGGTTAGAACCCAAAAAAGTTACAGATAAGATTTACCGAAGCCCACTCTTTACGTGACATTGAGCTCAATTATCTCAGTTCCTATAAAAGATATGAAGATTTGTCAATTGATAAAATATTGGCGATATTATGATAAACAATTTATCAGTTGAGATTTTTTCGATATCTTTTGAAGGAGCCGAGGTAATTGAACTCAAAGAGCACGCATAGAGTAGGTTACAACAAGCGAATACGGTGCATAGGCGTATGTATGTGACTACCGTACCCCTTTGAAAGGATTCTTTCGACGTTTTTTAGATAGTCTTCAATTCTACGAGCAAGTCGATGAGCAAATCGAGAAGAAAATATTCTCAGCATACTTGTAATCTGGGCCTTCGACGGGCCTTNNNNGGCCCTGNCNT
>NC_013491.2:2376574-2403356 GCF_000004555.2 Caenorhabditis briggsae | reverse complement strand
TCTCANAGNCAAAATTTTTGGACCACCTAATTTTGATATGATAGAACTCGACGAGTTCTACAAAATGCAACTATTTGGAAAACTATATCTTGTCTATGAACAGAGTTACAGGCCATCAAGTGGCTTTTCCCGGACGGCCCGGAAGGCCCGGGCCGGGCCTGCATTTTTTCGTACTATTTTGTCTGTAACTCTGTTCATAGACAAGATATAGTTTTCCAAATAGTATCATCTTTGTAATACTCGTCGAGTTCTATCATATCAAATTTAATTGGTCCGAAAATATTGGCTCTGAGAGAAACTATGCCAGGGCCCGCGAAGGCCCGGAAAAAGGCCCGGATTACAAGTATGATTCTCAGGCTTTTCAGGCTACTCTAATTTTCAAAAAGAAGTAAATGACGTTATGACGAAATACTTCGCATATGTTGTTTTTTGTTTTACTCTGAATTCAGTCCGACTATGATTTCAATTTCTCACAAAAACTAAAATTCGAAAAAAAGAAAGAAATTGTTTTCTGATGTAATCTGCACGTTTTTGTTCGCTCAAACCTTCCCTAATTGTTACCTGTATCCAGTCCAAGTCTCTGTTCTGGTAGAGCACGGAGAGCAGCAAGTGAAACAAAAAAGTTAGTAGAAGGATGACGAAATAAATAGGAGAGGGCACGAATATTTAGGTGAAATGACAAAGGAGGTGTCCCTTTCTGCCATGTTCGCGCGCGCGCAACGGAATGAGAGTGAAAACGGGGGGGGGGGCGGACCCTTGCCCTTGTCCTCCGCCCCTCTCGCCGTTCGGATTTTGAACGAGCTGTATCGCGGGTCAACAAGTTAGCATACGCAGTGAGGTGAGCGGTGTCGCACGAGGAAGAGTTATCAGTGTGGTTCTCGTCGCCAGAATAGAGGCGTTTTTGGGTTTAGAATGTGTGTTCGGTGAGCATTAGGCGAGGAGGAACAAAAGAAAGAGATGATGGGGGGGGGGGGGGGGCGGCGGTAAGGGAGGGGAGACGATGGTGTTGCTGCTTTTTGGCATCGCTATTGTTTGATTAATGTAAATTAGCTATAGTTGTGTCGATTTGTGCTATACAGACGTGTACATGCACTGACCTTTTTGGGGAGAAGAAAGATGGGAAAATAATGGGATGTTGGCACGATATTGGCGCTAATTATGTGAAATATGAAGTGGAAAAATGGAGAAGATTCTCAGATAAATCTAGGATAACCAGAACAAAGCGAAAGAAGATCGACTCTGTGAATTCAGGGATTTAGAAAGGCTTGAAGACTATTTTTCTCGATTTCGGGGAGATCAGAAGTGTGCAGAGAGAACTTTTAAAATTTCAGGAATATACCAATGTTGGAAACGTCAATTTTCCTGGAAACTCAGGTTCTGATGAATTTAAAAAATGACTGTGATCAGCGGATCTGAGTTGTCGGGGATTCTAAATTTGAAAATAAACCATAAGATCATAAACTACACGAACTTCTAGATTAGTTTTGATAAGTTTCAAACTATCCGTTCCCGAGATTCTCTGAATATCTTGGGTGTAACCCTCGGGAACTACAGTTGCCTCGTTTTTAAATTCTGAACCGAGCATAATGATATCCCATAAGACCTAAATCCCATATTTTTGAAAATCCGAATTTTTATACAAAACGTACCTCCCCGAACTCTTAAACTTTAGGGAATCTAAACTTCTAAGAACTAGACTCCTCTCAAAGTTAACGTAGTTTATGATTCATATTATAACACATTATTAACTTCACAACTAGAGAAGTTAATTCAAGCGTGTTCTGAAGTTCCACATATTTTAGGACGAAAAAATAACAATTTCTAATAGAACACTGACAAACAAAATTTCCAATAATTTCTGTTTACAGTTACAGTACCCGTTTGCGGCATTCGGTGCCAAGGTACGAAAACAATTCAAAAATACAACAAAAATGAATTACCTATTCAGAATTGTTTTGCTCGAACGCACGTCTGTCATAGGTACGACCTGGTACGGAACTGTCAAAATATTTGTTTGGTTTTTTGAACTAATTATCTTTTTCACCTATTAGCTCGGATGACCAGACTCGTTCCAGAGGGAGGAACGGATTTCAGAGTTGTTGACAAGATAACAAATGAGGAAACCGATTGGATTTAAAAATTAGAATCTCTTAGAGAGGAATACAAGCAATGTAGAAAGATACTCTTTACCAGCTTTTCAGAATATTCTAAAATCTGGCCATTGAATATAAACCGTCAGTTTATCAAAAGTCAAATTGCAAAACGGTGGTTCAAAAGACTCAAAAGATTAAACAATTTCCAGTCTAGGCTATTGGCAATTCCAAAGAGACCGAAGCAATCACCTATTATTTTACTTCCCAATGTCTTTATCCTGTAAACCAGACCAGAAGGATACTGTAGGATATTCAAATATGTTTTTTCCCATTAGCCTAAATGACCACTGATCTCATATTTGTTTTCTGTTTCTAAAGTTCAAATCATTCCAGAGTGGCACCATCTGTCAAAACACATCAAAGGAATATTCACCGACAAAATGTTAATATTCTCAGTGTCCTTGCACGCGGAAGCTTCTTGCTGAAACCAAAACATTCATTAGCCTTTTGAACACTATTTCGCAATACCTAAAATTTGAATATGGAGAAGTTGAATATGGAGATATATGGGAATATATGGGAAATTTGTTTTCAGAGAAGGGAAGTTCTAAAAATTGAGCAGCATCTAGCAGGGCTGAAAAACGACACGAATACTAAAAAAATTGCAAATACCGTATTTCCTCTCATAGAATCTCACCTATATTTAAAGCCCACCCTGGCTGTGAATTTTTCTTTCGATCAGTGCAGACATCCTTTTTTTGTTAATTTTTCTGGTAATTTCCGTTGAGATTCTTGTCGTTTTATAACTATTCCAGTTCAGTTAAAAACCGGAAACCCTCCAATTTGATTTTTTTTTAAATATCAGTCCTCCCTCAGTAGGTGGAAAAATAGAAGCCATTGGGCCTCTATTACAGAAAATACGGTACGTAGAATTTGAATTCTGTATTCCTACAATATGGAATGTTCAAGATTTGAAGGTTATGAAAATAGGATTTTTAATTGTATTGCCTATAAAGTCTATGTAGGAAAGGAAAGGAATCCTACAAATTCCAAGATATTCAAATTTAAACTTTTATGTAAAATTCAAAAATTATTTGCTTCTGAAAGTCCCAGTTTCTATGATACATCATTTTTGAAATTCGCATATTTTGAAACTCTTAAATTCTTCAATTTCTGAATATAATTTGCACCTGTATCTTCTCCAAAAGCCCATCCGAACCATTACATTTTCAATAATTTTCTCGATTCCTGTAAGATATAAAAAATTATCAATGATCAAACTATTCATCATGATATCACCAATTATTTATTTGCTGACTAATTTTTGAAATCGTTGACATAAGTTGAGATATATCAGTTCAAAGTTGACGGCTTGAGTAGTCCTCTATTCAAGAAAATAGGTATTCTGAACGTTCGCATGATTTTCAAGAAAGCCGAATTTAAAATTCTAAAACTGCATTTTTAATTTTCAGAGGTTCTCAATTTCTCCGTCAGTTCTACACGAAGTATGTACACTATGACAGCCTTTTTTTCTGAAAACTTTGTTATCTCTTTTGTGAATCAGTACACCGTTGACTACCCAAGTGTTTAATTTCCAAGACGAATCTTACTGAAAGTGAACTTGCCTACCAGACTTTTTCATAACCCGAAGTCACATGTCAAAACCCAACTGGTATATGATGCGCTGTGTATGTGTCTCCGCGTTTTGCCTGCTACTCAGTTCTCCTTCTTCTTCCTATTTCTTCTTCCAAAATGATTTTCTTTTTTAGAAAGAAAAAAGGGTTTCCTCCGAAACATGATGATGACATGTGACCGGCGTGCTGGTTTCCTTTTATTTTCTTCCCTCATACGTGTTGCTGGGCGCGTCGACTAAGTGAGAGTGAGGAAACATTCATTTTTGGAAGAAAAGAGGCAATTTTTTTCTCGGCCCATCTTAAACAAATATGAGGTTCGAGGCAACCGTAACTTTCTGTATATACAAAAATATATTCTCCATTTTTTCTCCTCTCTCTTTTTTTTTGCACGTCAACATGCATACCAATTTACTCCTCAAACATAAATGGGGTTGGAAGAAGCGGCGGACGGCTTTTTGTGTGTTACACTTTCAGAAAAAAACGACAACCTGGGTCGTTATTCATACTCCTCATCCTCCGTGTTGTACATTTTCCTCTGTCCCCCTTTTCTTTTTCACTTTTTCCTCTTTTTTTTTGGTTTGGTCCGCTCAGTGATCAGAAGGCAATCTAACATCACGATCTCTTTTCTTAAGGATACTTACCCACAACTTTCTCTGTCCTAGAAAACAGAAAATTTATGGTCTACCTAATCATTTTTTTGCAAGTGGAGGTGATAAATCTAGTCATCCCAAAAAATTAGACCGAACTACTATTTTTTGTAATGCGAAGACCATATTTTTTGTAATGCGAAGACCATTTTTTTGTAATGCGAAGACCATCTCTATTCCCCTTTTTCTAAATATTTCAAAACTTTTTGTGTTTTTGAGATTTCTCAAAAACAACAAAAAAAAGAAAGAAAATTTATAACGCTGAGTAGTCGGGAATGGAATCGTCGAAAACAAAACTTTTCTCGTTTTTTTTTTCAAAAAAAAGCTCTTTTTTCTCAATCTTCTTGAGTTGTTTTTCGTATCAACTTTCTTGGAATATACACTGACAGGTCAAAAGCCAGAGACATAGTGTTTTATCTCTATAATCGTAGAAGTTGGAAGAGTTTCTGTCTAGAATTGCGAATTTCAGAACTTGAGAGTCTCAAAATCTCATGCCCTCTTTTTTTTTCGCTCTAATTTCTCCAATTGGAGCACATTTGATATGTGAACTTTGAGCTCAATTATCGCAGTTCTTTCCAAAAATATGAAAAGATTGTCAACAAATAAATTATTATTTTGATGTCATCAAAATTTTATCAGTTGACAGATTTTTGATATTTTTGACAGGAAGCGAGAGAATGGAGCTCACAGCTTGTCTTGTTTTCAATTGAATTTCGGATTTCGAAACTTCGGAATCAAAAAATCTTTTAAAAAATACAAAATTTTGTTCTTTCCTATCCTCTTGTAGTTGTTGCATGTTCCTCGTTTCTACTTTTTATTTTCTTTGCATTATTGTTCAAAAACTTCTATTCTTCACCGAAAAAGAACTACAGAAAAACAACGGAAAGCCGAGAGGCTAATAATATTTCCCCCCATTTCATTTCTTTCCGTCCCCTACCCAAAAACGGAAAGAAGTCAGAAGACAAAACATCAATTTTGGAGGAATGGACTTAATCATGTGCTTTTCTATCTTTTTCTGGGGGTTTTTACGTCTTTGTTTTCCTTCTTCTTCTTTGTTACTCCATCCAATTTGGCTAATCCACACCCGTCGCTAATTGTAGTCTTTTGCCTTTCTTGGGGAGTTGAATTTGTGACTCATTTCGATCTCTTTATATCTTCTCAATTTCCTTCTTAGCAGTGTCTAGCTTACTTTTTTGGCAAAACATTTTGTTTGGCTTTTTTTATTAGCCAACCTCTGCTATTCTCATTTCCTCCTCTTTTTCTCGACTCCTCGGTTTCGCTCGCAAATCTTTTTTTTTTCGTTTTTCAGCACATCTTCACAGCTGCTCAAAAATTTTCGCACACAAAAAAAAGTAGACTGAAAAAAGTACTTCAAGGGCACATTCTAGTCGGTACCTGAATTCTCCAAATTTTCTAGATATTTTTGAAAAATTTCAGAGAAACTTTAAGTTCTTGTTTGTCTCTTCTGGACAAGTAAAAAGGGGAAAAAAGAAGGAGGAAAAAGAAATTCGATCCTCGTTTTCATTTTTTTTTTCGTTTTCTCGGGGTGTTTTTAGTGACGCATATCACGCACATCTAACTGAATGTTCGCTTCCAAAAAAATAAATTTTTTCAGTATTTTTCACTTCAAAAAGTAATATTAAAGGGCTTTTTAAAATAACGTTTTTGGGAGAGAAGAGATTACTGTAGGTTTAGAAATTCAGCATATGCTTTGAACGCGCGTTGTTTTTGTATCTAGATTTTAAGTTATTTAGTATCTAGACTTTCAGTTTTTTAGGTTTCAGAGATTTCAATCTTAGTGAGATGTAAAATATAATTTTGGCATCTCCCTTTCCACTGTCTTTTCTGATTTTTGATCAACAAATCTTTCTGGTATTCATGTGTAGTCAAGAACTCTTGCCAACTGGGACTTGCATTATTGAGTATGAGTTTTTTGTACTTTCGAATAATGATAAAGATACAATCAGGAATTTTGCTAATTTAATATATTTTGGTTTTTAGTTTCAAAATAATTGTTTCTAATTATAGCATGACAAGTCCTGCCGAAATACAAGCGTTTCTTTAGAATCTGTAATGAATGACTGTATTTTCAGTTTCAGCTAAACCCTAATTAGGTACATTTCCAAAAATCCACAGTACAAAAGTTCATAAATTTCACCCGTTCCCAGTTAAAAAGTGTTAACTTCGAAGTCCTAAAAAAGTTGTTCAGAATTTTTCAATTCGTCTGAAAGTTTCAAGGTATACTAAACTAAAATAGAACTTTAGTTTTGTAGTTGACAACTTTTTTGTCAAAATCCATCAAAACAAGATAGGCCCGTTGATAGTGTTATGACTCTGAACTACTGTAGACACTATTTGAGTGCCCACCAAACGTTCAGCTCTGAATCCATATATCTCGGTTTCTGTGAATGCTATTAAAAAGATGTAAACAGACAAAATGTTTTTGATATCATAATCAACCTTTTGTCAGTTGACTACTTCTTGATATCTTATACAGAAATCGAGATATCTGGGCTCAAACTCGAAAGGTTGGCTGGCAGTCTATCGGAGTGTTTACGGTAGTTCATTTTATTTGGATGAATTTTCGTAAGACAGCCGTCAACTATAAAATTGAAGCTCTTTTTTGTTCAGTAGACTTTAACTTTTTTTTACTCTTTCAACGAACATTACTTTTTTATTAGAAATTAGAAGCTAGCCTTTCTCGATTAAAATTTATTAAATTTGGCTGGATGATGCAACTGATGTAACTGTCCCCTAAAAGATCAAAGATCACAATAATACTACCATTTGAAATTTGAATCTGTTGTGAATATCTCACGAGGTTACCAAAGTGTGATGTCACTTTCCATAAACATAAATTGTCCATTGTGTGTGTCCTTTGACGGGGCACGGCCATAACAGTATAATTACTGCTGGGAGGTTGGTGGAGGTTGGATATGTCGAAAAATCGGTTTTTTTGGTTTTCGTGACTCTTATGTCTGGACATGATTCCCCTAATAAACTCGGACGAACCGTTTCGGTCATTTTCCAAAATATTAATGTTTCTTGGAAGTGATCGAGGTCGGAACAAGGGCGCCAGCAGCTGCCGAGTGACCCTTGCTGGCGCAACGCATAGTCGTGTTATCTGCACATTTCATCATTACACTTTTGTTTCAAGAACTAGTGTTCATTGCTCATTTTTACGAATTCTAAGATCAATTTCATGACCTCGTCAGTTTTTTAATATAGAGATGACAAAGAATGATGTAACTTTTCCTTTATTTTGTTTAAAAAACTACTAGACTTCTTCGTCTTCTGAATGTCAAATGTGCCAAAAAAGAAGAGTTTTTGTGTTTCGTAACATTTTGTTTTGATTTTTTATCACTCAGTCTCCATTGTGTACAACATTATGATTCATATTCCTCGTCTATTGAAGACTGTCTTCATATTCTTTTCAGTTTATTGTCAACAGTTTTTTTTTCGTTGTATACCTGGTGGACTGTGTTTGGCTATAATTTTAGTTTAGAAGCAAAAAGGAAATTGGATTTTTCCTTCATATATACTAAGTAAACGAAATAATAAGTGAGAAAATGAGTAGGAAGCGAAAACAATTTCCGATGATGCCGCACGGAAGACGCGAAAACAGGTTTGCAGTCGGCTGGCAAGAAAGAAATGAAACGCAACATTTGTCTTTGCCGTTTGCCCTAGTCACGGTGTGCGGGGGTATAGCTCAGTGGTAGAGCGCTCCCTTAGCATGGGAGAGGGCTGGGGTTCAATTCCCCATACCTCCAGAAATCTTTTTGTTTTTGTTTTTTAGTGCTAGGTCACAATTGATTTTCAACTACAGTAATCCTGAGAATTCATTTAGAGTAATCTTAAGAACTCACGTACAGTAATCCTAAGAATTCGTTTACACTATTCCTGAAAATTTATCTACAGTGTTCCTAAGAATTCAGCTCTAGTGTTCCTAAGAATTCATGTACAGTAATCGTGAGAATTCATCTATTGTAATCCTATCCTAATAATTAAGCCTACTAATTCTTCTACAGTATTCCTAGGAATTCATCTACAGTAATCGTAAGAGTTCATCTACAGTATTATCTTGAGTTCGTTGGCCCCATTTTAGAATTTAAAATTGACAACTTTTATAGTGGTACGAGCCAATACGTACAGTGAAGAAAAACTACCGTAACCTGAATGCTTTTTTTCGGATTTTTTATTTCTGATTTTCCGTCTGTTTCAGAAAATGTTTATTGTACAAATTTTTCTTGGGAATAAAGGATAATTTCAGGTTACCGTGACTTTGTAGGCTCTTTGGCCACGACCACCAACGTTTCTGTTCTACCGCACCCTTAGAATATTACTGTAATAGATCAATTACTGTGTTGACCGTTCTACTGTACATTCACATCTTATTTTCCCACTCAACGTCTTATTCACATTGGTATTCACACTTTTTTGGTCACCTGACCTTTAAAAACCAAATCAATCAATCAATCACGAGAGGCACAGAGAGAGCACATCGAACGGTGTGGCCGATGATCAAACTCTCCTCCACAAAAACTGTTTTGACTCTGTGTCTCTTGCATGACAGTCCGTCTTACTCCTACTCTCCCCCATTCCTTTTCCACACCTATTTCCTCGACCGTGTCGTAGTCCGCCTGACTGCCGCGGAGGCCGCATACCCATACACACAGCACTGTTGTTCTTCTTGTTTCCGCTCATTTTTCCCAAATCGTTCGCGCTCGTCCGGAGGTTGGTCTTCCTCCTCTACTCTCTCTCTCTTCTCTCTCTTCTCCTCTTCTACTCGGCCCCGTTGTTTGTGTCTTTTTATTCCTTTTTCCCCTATTTCTTGCCCCCGCTCGCAACGGGCGAGTCGTGTTGTGTGGCCCCAACCCGACGGCCAACACCAACGGCAGCTGCCTCCGGCATATACACACACAACACTCTTTTTCTTTCACTTTATATTATTTAGTCATCATCATCTTTTCCGAGATAGCCGTTCGCAACCTTTGTTTTATGTTACTTCCTCTTTTTTTAATCTCATTGCGCATAATCTCATTTGTAAGGCTACGCAAGGCTAATTACAGTAATCCCTCCCGAAATTGCCGCTACATTTCATACAAACGAACTCATACAAATTAATTATTAGGCAGAAACGTCTACAGTAAGAATCATGTGGAAATTAATTATGGAGTAGCTAGGAAATTGAAAAATACAAAAAAGAGAAAAAAACGTATATTGAAACATGAATCAAAAGCTTGAATACATTCAATATGAGTCTATTGTTAAGTTTTGAATACAAGTTTTGAATATATACTCAAGCTAAAATCATTGCAAACATTTTTTTGCATAGCGAGAGATTATCAAAAAATAGGAAAATTTTGGTTTTTTTTTTTGAAAAAATGGGTTGATTTTACTTAATTTTTGACCGGATTACTGTAAAAATCACTCACTCTCTAGTACAAACAAAATAATTTAGAGTACAAAAATTGATGGTTAAGCAGAGGCTGATAAGAAAAAAAACTTATGGAACTTATTCCTGTTGTGATTCGGCAGATGGTGGTGGTGGTGGTGGTGGAATGTTGTAGAGAATGGCCATGAGCTCCTGGTAGAGAACTAGCATCTCCTGATATTCCGTATGATAATACTCGAGTTTGGCCTGGAATATGGTTTAGTTACCGTATAACCTGTATTAGGAGGGTCGCCCTATTTATTCTATTTTTGTGAGATCCCTAAGGGGACTTCTGAATTAGAGAAGCTCTTTAATTAGAGGGAGCACTTACAGGCACTTCAATTTTAGAGGCCCTCTAGAACAGGTTTTAGGGTAGTCTATGAATCGGTCAAAACTATTTTGGGAACTTTTAGAGAGATTAAAGGTACTGTAATTGCTTTAATAGTAGCACACCCAAATCATCAACTTCAAGCGACATTATCTCAATTTTTGTGAAAGATATCAGAAGTTTGTGTCAACTAATAATTATTGATCATAAAATTAACAATATTTTATCAGTTGACAGGGTTTTATATAGCTCATAATTGCTGGTTTGAGCTGACTACTGTTAGACGGAATACGGTAGTTTAGCTTCTGAATTTCAGTTGGGTTCAAGTTTTTAAATGTTTCTGAAATAAATTTTTGAGATATTGACCCAAACATCAAAAAAGGAATTTTTGACCTACCGTAATACTCCAATAAAACGTCACTCTATAATTAAACTTTGAGATGATTCATCTCAGTACCTGTCAGAATTATGAGAAAATTGTCAACTGATAAATTGATTATCATAAAATTACTAACAGTTTATCAGGTGACAAATTGTTCATATCTTTAACAGGAGTCGAGATAATTGAGCTCAAAGTTGTTGGTTCGGTAGGCTTCTATCAGAGAGAATACGGTAGTTTAGCTTCTAGGTTTCAGGAGAGGTTTGAGTTTAAGGTAATTCCCCGATTTTTCAAAAAATTACAGAGTTAAAATAGGTGCAATTCTCACACACTATGTAAAACTACCCTTTCCTCTTCTAAAATTTCATCACGCTCTCAACCTAGTGCCCCTAGCAACACTCGGAAATTTCATAATTATATCTTTGAAATCTTCATTTGCTCTCATCTCGCCTTTTTACCAACATCTCACCTCAAATGGTGCCCGCTCATTGCGAGCCATATCTCCCTCGATGAGCTCAATATTGTCCATGATACGCTGATTGAGGCTGCGAAGCTGGCCGACTACCGTATTTGGGATCACTCCGATCTGGGTGGTCACCAGACGAGACAGCTCACGGAGATGGAAAACGATAGTGTTGATTTGCTCCTGAAAATCGATAGTCTGGATACTGTAGCTGATAGAATCAATAGATAACCGATAAACAACTGATAACTAACTGATAACTGATAGACTTACAATATGGCGATAGTCCAACACTTGTCGAGATGGCTCGTACATTCCGTCAGTGCTACAGGCCGAGGCGTTGGAGTCTGAAACTAGTGATGTTTCAGTTCAAAACGCTTACAGAACTAGACAGGGTGTTCTAAATCTGATTAAGACTTTAGTTTTTATAATTTATGCTTAAAATCGTTACTTTTCCTTTTTCTAGACAGGAGAAATGGGGGGAACAACCAAAAACGAAACACCCGACACACACACATATGCATTTCGTTTTTTTTATCGATGAGAAATAGGATAGAATTGTTATGTGAGGTGATAGGGAGGGACATATGAACACCCCGCAAAAAAGAGAGTTCATATTTTTGATAGCCCTTTTCAGTTTTTTTGTTTCGCTTACCATTTCTCCTCATGCAAAATTTTAGACAGAACATCTAATAGGAGTGGGGAGGTAGCACTGTAGAAGCTGAAAGTTTATAAGAGCTCAGTGCAGAAAAATTCATTTAAAGGCTCGCAAAAAGTGGGAGGAGTGTTGGAAACCTAGGTAACAGTACATGTCATAAGTGGAGGCTCTTGAGAAGAGCTCTGAAAACGTAGAGGATATATGAAAAATTAGTCTAGCTAGAGACAAAAGAGTGTCTGGAAGTCGGTGCCCAGCACCTGAACTCCTGAGACTGGGAGAATAATACAAAAATTTGTATAGGTATAATGGCATGCACTATCTATAGGGGATTCTGTCCTGTGTCTTTCTTCTTGTTCTCGTTCTCTTCTGAGTTTATCTTCAACACAATATACATACATTGTTTACAGAACAACATGGATTCCATCGATTCGATAATGAATAGCGTCGTTGAGAAGGCGATGGCGGAGCAGAAGGAAGAGGATGCCAAGGATCTAGAAAAGATGTTGATTGAAGAAGCTGCCAAGGAGAGCAAGCAAGAACCAGTAGGCTCGGAGGATGTCGAGAAAAACGAGAAACCCGAGGTAGCAAAGATCGAAGAAAACGGGAACGAGGTGAATAAAGAGGAAGAAGCTCCAAGGCGAAAACGGTTCAGCCTGAACGAGACACCAGACAGTCCACCACAGAAACAGCCAAAAGTTGAAGATTTCATGCCGATTGAAGTTCTCCAAACTCTTCAACAACTCTCTACTCCAAAACTAGGCAATAATGGTCTACCATGTCGTCCAGAAGCCATGACGATTGTCAATGGAAAGCCAACGCTTCCAGATATGGAACCTCTTCAGCAGTGCCAACAACTTCAACAAATCCAAGGACTCATTCACTACCACGAACAACAAGTCAAATACAGGTCTTACATTCAATTGGACATGCTCAGAAGCCTCCGAAAGCAGCTCAACGATCAAATGCTCCTCCATCCACACCGTCATCACTACGACGCAATGGTGGAGGCTGCTAAGAACAATCGTCTGACACCATTGTCGTTGGCGGAGAAGAATCAACTCGAGTACTTCTCTCAAATGGCCGACTGGACCTTGGATGCTAGGGTGAGAAGGGAAACGAATGAAAAAAAAGAATAAGGAAATTGGGGAGGGGGTTCGGGAGGGGAGTATGGTAGGAGATTGAACAATAAGAAAAAAGATCTCCGGAAACGCCGAGGTTTCTAAAAAATAGCTAATTTCCGTTTTTTTCCAGGCTATTTTGCAAAACAAGGAGACACCAACCTATCTCAATCTTCTTGGAAAGCAAGTCATCGACTTCAAGACTCGTCTCAATGAGATTACTACTCATGAGCAATTCCAGGTGAGAATCTAGATGATTTGAGGTTTTATCAGCAAATTTGACCCAGACAGGGATGCCAGACATAATCATGATAATTTTTCTTCTCAAAAATCTCTTTCTTCTTTTAGAATCCTTTTAGATTCAAAAAAACGTGGGAATATCTTTAAGTACAAAAAATTGACATTCTGAAGTTGGAGTGTTATGCGAAAATAGAATTGGAAGTTTCTCTAAAATTATCTATAACTATTTCGAAAAAACTGGGTTAACTACTTCCTAAATTAAAACATACCGTAAACACTCTAATAAAACGCCACCCAAATTTAAGCCCATGTATCTCAATTTCTGTGAAAGAAATCAAAAAATGATTAACTAACTGAGTATTGCTGATATCATGATAAACATTTCATTAGTTGACAACTTTTTGAAACCTTTCAAAAGAAGTGAGATATATAGGCTCAAAGTGAACGGTTTGCGTGGCGTTCTATTAAATTGTTTACGGTATATACCGTATTTCCTCTCATAGAAGCCCACCAAAAAGGCACAAAAGACTGTAAACTTCGAACTCACTTATCTCGATTCATAGGAAAGATATCGAAAACTAGTCAACTGATAAATTGTAAGTCATAATATCACCAACATTTTATGACTGGACACATTTTTGATATCTTTCACAGGAACGAAGATAATTGACCTCAAATTTGACGGTTTTGGTAGGCTTCTATCAGAAAAACACAGTAACAACCATAACCTGGAAATGGCTTCATTTTCCTATTTTACTGGATTTTTGCTAGTTTTCGATGATAACCTGGTTATTGAAAACCTAGAAAAAAGCCCCAAGTAAAAGAGCCTGTGAAATTAAAAATAATCCACACAGAAAATTAAGTTTGAATGGCCTTAGGATTATAAGAAAATTTGGAGAGTCTTGAAGACTGATATCATCTACGCACCGTGAATTCTGAAGCTTTGAAAATTCAAATACTCGTTTTCCAGGTGTTCGGACCATTGTTCGCGGAGCGCATCGACTATCATCGTGAGCTGATCCACACTCTCAACCGCCGCTCGATGGTCAGCATCTCCTCCTAAACGCCATCCCCTACTCTAACTTCTGTACAGCCCTAACATCCCTATAGAAAGCCGCGCTTTTATTTTCCATCTATCCACCGCTTCTCTACCATTTGCTATTGTACTTTTTGCCACAAAACCTAATTTTTGAATTTGATATCACTATTCTGTCAGATACATGTACCATAGATCCATCCCATCATTGGACCCCATTCTCTGAATCTCTCATCCAGCTTTTTGTTTTCTGAAGATAATGCGATATCACTATTTGAATTTTCCAGTGAACCTAGTACCCCAACTGATTTTTTCTGAATCGTGATTTTGTGTTTTAGAATACTCCCCACTCACCCTCGGTTACAATTTTATTGAACTTGAAAAGTTTCCCCAAATCTGACTCATTTGCCTAGATTTTATAATTCCCTTGCCTTTCGACACGTTCCTGAATGTAAGTTCCAAAACTGAATTGATTTTTGTGATCGCATCTCTCGAACCCCTTTTCTTATTGTAATTGAACGAATTATGTCTTTAGTTGAAAATAAAAACGCACCTTGGATATGGAAAACTCGCTCGATGGATAGTTTGAACTTCATTTGACAAGAATAGGTGAGCTTGAATGGAAAGGGACACACAAAATGGGACACACAAAATAAATGATTGAGAAGTGTGATATTTGAGGAGGGCTGGGGTGGGAAAATTTCTAGGAACAAAAATCCAAGGATTCTGATGTTTTTGGACAGAGCAGTGGGATTGTAGCAAGTGATTAGAATAGGTATTTAAGATACTGGATAAAAATAGAGAGACTTCAATCATTGTATTTGGGTTTAAAAACAGATGACGACAATTAGAAATCTTAGAGAACCGGGGGATACAAAAATTATGGTGATTGGTAACAGGATTCAACGATTAATTGAGCAAGGTGGTCCCATATGGTGAGGAAGGTTTCGCGGTTCTGGGGTATCATTTCCTGAAAAAGTGTTGTATCGCATTTTCAAGTGAACTCATTGAAACACCATATTCTAGTTTGAATCGAAAATTCAAACAAATTAATATTGAAGTTTTAAAATTATTTTTAGTGGTTCAGGTATTTTCAGTTTTCTTTGACAAGGCCAGGACCCCTAGTTAGCTAATTACAATCAACCACCGTGAACGCTCTAATAACAACCCTATTTTGAGCTCTATCTCGGTTCCTATCAGAGATATCAAAAATGTGTCAACTGTTAAAATGTAGCGAACATTATGACAAACATTTCATCAGTTGACATATTCTAGACAGCTCTTGTAGAAATTAAGATAATTGAGCTCAACGTTCATGTAGAGCATTTATTAGGCCAAATAAAGATGTTCCTTACTTTTAAGTCATCCATCTGAAACAATTCAGAATTTACACCACGCTAGTTTTAAAAGCTTCTTTTTTGGGTTACAGTAACTGTTCCAGTATAGTTTCAATTTACATTTTAAGCTCAATTATCTCGATTTGTGAGGAATAGAAAATATTTTTAATTATCAATTCACATATTTTTGATAACTCTAGTTGCAACCGAAATAACTGAGCTCGAAGTTGAAACACAGGGTGGCGCTTTATACTAGAGAGTCTAGAAGGCTCTATACTAGAGTAGGTAAAATGAAGATGTTCGTAGCTTCTTATTTGAATATTCTGAAAGTATAGACTATGTACTACAAAAGCGGTTTTCCATTGATAAAATATTCAGACTGCCGTAATTTAAAATCCAGGTGCTTGGGTACCTGTAACTGTTCCGATTTTCATCAAGATGCAAAAACTAGAATGTATGAACTCTAAATCAAATGGCTGCAATGCTGAGAAAAAGCACAAAACTAAAAAAACAGGAACCTCCATGATCTGAAATGGGTTCTTGTAAGATTAAATGGTTGAGAAGTATTAGATCGTTTACAGTTAGACTCTTGGCCCCCAATCAATTCTACCCCTTCCTCGTTCCCCATTCAACTAACTTTAAATTTCTGCTCATCATTACTGCGAAACTCTCCAAACAAGGCTTGCAAATGCATCTGAATTCGACATTGAATGACGTCGCAGCGTGTCGACGCACTCAACGAGAACCGTTGACGAATTTTGAGCTGAAAACTTGATGAGGGTCGAACACAAAACGATCATTCAGTGGTTTTTACCAGAACACGATTGCTCTCGTTGAGGAAAACTATCATGGAGCGAAGTTGATCCTAAATATGGTTGTTTTTGTAGTTTTAGAAACGCTTTTTACTCTTCCTGACGGTGTCAGAGGTGTTCGCGGAGTGGAACTGCTCAATGTAGAGGTTCCAGAATTTTCTCCCATATCAGGCTTTTTAGTAATTGTCTCTTTTGAAATCCGCAACAAGAGAGTTGAAGAAGTGTAAGAAAATTTTGAGTCATCAACTTCTATCTTTTGCTCAGAATATTTGAATTCAATAACGACATCTGTTGCACTTTCGAGCACTTCATCATTGAAACCATCAGCTTGAGGAGCAAAAACCAGATTAGAACGTGATTGCTCAGAGAAGGGCTCAATTTTGGACATCTAGAGGAAGAATAAATTGTTCATTAAAAAATCAGAAAGAGGCCTGAAAAGAAAAAAGCGGCTCGAAAAAAGATTATATGAAGCAAACAAACATTTTTTATTCGACAAGATAGAAAACCACATCACATTATATTGAACGATGCAGCTTGAAACCACATAATTTTAAATTTTTTCATGAGAAACAGGCGGTGGTGATGAGATTTTGTGTTCAGAGAAAAGCGATTGAAGACAATGTTTTATATTTTATGTGGAGCCCAAAAGTTAGAGAGAGAGAGAGAGAGAGAGACAGACAGACAGAAAAATATCATTTTTAGACGATCGGTATTATTGAAAATCATGAGGGATTACGATATGGAGCAGGAGCTGCGTTGTAGATCAGTGCTGGGTGAGTTGGGCTAGACGAAGTTTCAGCTGTTGACTGTAGCGCTTCTTATCCTCGGGCGCCATTGACTGAAGAGCACCTGGAAGCGGATAAATGCGTTTCCACCGTGAGACACTTCTCCTACTGTAGGTGCGGTATTTCCGGTACTTGTTTGGCATGGCACGGTTTACCCAGTACATCTCGGCGCTCCGACGTGGCACTTGGATCGCCGACTCGGCATCCATAAAGCCGGCACCTGGAATGGAGAACTGGGATTACGGTAGTAAGTCTCATAAACTCACTCATGGCTTGATGGAAGCATAGTGCGAAGAGAATTATGACTGTTACCGAGACGTTGCACATGACTGAAATGATTGTTGGGGTCACTGAAAAAAATTAAAATAATAATTTTAATGGAATCAGACTGCTTTTCTGACTGCTCTGAGAGTTATAGATATTCAAAAGTTGGCCAGACAAATGATTTCAGAATCGGATTCGGATAAAAAGGAAGACAATAGCTCTAGAATTAAGATGCGTGAAATGAATGAATGAGTGTATGTGTGTTTTCTTTCCAGAGAACAAGGAGGAAGATCCTCCAGTCAATGACATATGAATAGTAATGAAGAGTAGGACAAAACACTCGTCTGGATGCTAATACAAACAGAAATAACAACTGAAAACTGTTCCAAATGAATGGACATTTGTCCCCAGCATGAGGAAGAGGAAGATATAAGGAAGGCATAAGGAAGAGACGAGAGACAAAAATATGAAAATTGAGAAATTCACGTTTTATTTGGTTATTTATATGCTTTGGTGTTATATCTTCTAAAAAGCGTTATCACTCAAATTACGGGGGCATTCCTCAATGACGGCCAAGACGGATGAGCCTGGCCTTAGAACGTTGCTAAAAGAACACGTCTGATCCTGGTCTTGTTCTTGTTTTTAAGCTCAAATTTCAGAAATTTGCTTCCTAAAAAGTATCAAGTGGAAGTTGACCGAGAAAATTGTGAGAATGATCATTGCTATACAACCAAACTCTTTTTATACTTATTCGGAGCTGTTTACCGGGTTTTTGGAGCTGTGAAATCGTTATTCGGATGCCTAATTAACTCACTGGGGAGACTAACAGACGCGTGATCTATGACTTTGAAATTTTATCGGTGTCACCCTGCGAAAATCTAATGATGGACGTAGATTGGGGATTTGGAGAATTGATTCTGTTGAAACTAGACAGAAGGAGAAAAGGTAGGGTTGAGGGAGGTGTCGGAAGTGAGAATCATTGATTATTGAAAAAAAATGAGTAGCTAGAAAAGTTTCAATCATCGGTATGATTTACAGTACCAGGCGAAAATTAAACATATTTCGTTTTTTTAAAGTGAAAACTAGACAACTTTGAAGCCCTAAAAAAGCAATCCAGAATTTTTTGATTGGTTTGAAAATTCTACAGTCTATTATACAAAAATAGATCTTCAATTTTGTTGTTGACAACTTACTTCTACAAATACAATGAAGCGAAGTAAACGGGTCAAAAGTTTCACAACACTTATTTCAATTTTTGCAATTTTAGCGCTTTTTTGGAATTCGGCAAGAATATTGACAATTACAAAATTCTAGTTTTTAACGTTTGGCAAATTTCCAAAGCAGATTTTAATAATAATCTGGAAAAATTATTCCAAAATATTTTTAGATTTTGAAGTAATATTTTAAGCTATTTTAAACCTAGATTTTCAGGAGTTTAGTGTTTTCCAGAAATACTGAAGCTTTAAAAAATTTACAGCGTACAATTATACAGAAAAAATCTGAGCAACTCGTTCCAGCCACCAAATAAACTCTGAACCTCTCCGAAAGAATTCCCCTAATCCACGTTCGCAACCCTATTCACCCTACCAATTAACCTCCTATTCACCCTCGCTGTTACGTCAAGGGTCCGTTGAATCCAGTCTAATGATTTTTCAACGGAGACGTCTCTAGAAACAACATTTTTTTGAAAAAAGGAGGAGAGTGAAACAAGGAAATGTGTTTCTTGTTGACTTCTTCCTACTCCAATTACCTCAATATGGGGACACCTAAAGAATGTGAGAATCGGAATGATGGTGTAGGTATAGGAAGAAGAAAGGGACCACGCATTTTATGACGGTGTCTCTAGAACAATGAGCTGGAGTTCGACAAAAGAAATAAATGACGTTTCAAGAAACAACTTGCGTTATATGACTTCGAAGGTTTATTTAAAACTTGCATGTTTCAGGAAAAGAACTACACGATTTTGAAAGATTAGACAGGTGGAAAACAATGGAAATGAACTAGATCAACCAGAAGTTCAATGTTTTTCTGGTTTCCCGGAAAACACACAAAAGGTGGAATACCCTTCATCTTATAAAAGTTGTATAACATTATACACCCCAGACATTCGAGCCGGCGTTTCCTCTGCAATTGGCATTGTGTCATTTAAATATGAAGCTTTATGCCAATTGAGCTCTGTTCATTTCTCCTTCGTCAGGAAATATTTTTGAAGATTGAGACGCCGGAAATAATATCCGGAAAAACAACAAGCTGACAATACGCTGAAATGACGGATCAAACGAGAAAGATTACCGACCGTGATTCACAAGAAAATAGAGAAGAATTGTATGTCTCGATTTTCTATGGGAAAGTTATGATCATCCGTTTTACGAATAGTTGTGACCAAAATAGTCGGAGAGGAAGGATTACAAAAAGGATTTTCTACGATCTTAGACAAAAAAGATGCAAGTGCATTTCTATGGGCTTTGAAATCCGGAAATGTTAATAATAACAATAATAACGTTAAGTTCTGTCTAAAAAGGTTTTTTTTTGAAAAGAAAAATAAAAATGAAATCAGACAAGTCAACATTTCGAAGAACTTACAAAGATTATATGATAGGATTTTGGGGGATATAGACATACTAGGAAGGGTCAAGAATTGACATCACTTGTAATAATCTTCGAAAATTCCGAAATTCGAGTTTATCAATTGCCGAGCCGGTTCACAGTGACAAATATGGCTAATATACTGTAGCGTTGATAGAAACACGCAACGTTCTGTTGATTTTCAGGCATTTTGACCATTTTCAAAAGCATAGAGCTCGGCTATCAAGTTTCTGATCACTTTGAATATTTTGGAGGGTATAAGACAGACCTAGATTGAACACTTTGCAATAACATAATTATCTGAACATTCCTAGTTTTTCAGCTGACAAGGGAAGTAACCGAAGTGTCCTCTCGCTTTTTCTTAGATATTGATGGCAAAAAATGACCCATCCGATTCCTTTCATGTCATAATGTATAACTACTATCTCAAATATATAGCTCACCGTTCATTTAAGAGAAATTTTTGAAAAAAAATATCATTTTTAAACTCAATTCCATGTACCGGATTTCTGAAAGACACCTGTTTTTTTCAGGTTTTCAGGACGAAAACAGTCTAAAAGAGGCAAATAGCTAAAAAACTAGGAATAATCTAAAAATACTGAATGCAAAGTTTTTAATCTACGTCTGTATTAGGCACTCCAAAACTTTCAAAGTGATCGGAAACTTGATAGCCAAGCTCCAGAGTTTTGAAAATGGTCAAAATCAATGTCTAAAATATTTTCAACGTCTTGAAAACAAAAAAATAAGACGTAATTTCATTTTGGCAAGACTGTCACTGAATTTTGACCAATATATACTTCCATAAAAATTCTGAAAATCTTCTTTGCAAGGCCGAAAACTTGCTGACCGCATTTGAGTAGGTTTTAAATAATTCACGTCTACACACCTAGGTACGTAACCAAGTATACTCTTCATTTGGTGTCTGATCATCCCTCTAATCAAGGTTTATCCCAGGTGAAGCTCACTCATCCGAAAAATGCTCTAAACGAAAATAAACCGATTTGAGGATAGCAAATAAATATATTTTTAGGTGAGAAAATGATTTTTATAGTTTTATCCCTTGACGTGAGGACAGAGAATTTCAAGAAACCAAATGATGTAGTTTTTCGAGGAAATAGTAATACTTGATACAAAAAACACGCCCTACCTGCCAGGATCTTCGAAAATTGTGAGATGCACAATAGCGCGTCGCGTTTTCGCAATGTATGAGTAACACCGGTAGGCGGTGTACAAAGCGTACGCCTTCAGAAGTGTGTAGACGCACGTGAATATCATTTTTATGATCAGGAAGCGGTGGAAAAATTGATCCGAGTTTTCTTCGTCGTTGTCATCTGGAATTTTTGATTTTTTTTTTGCCTTATTTGTTGATTCTAATGTAAAATCTTACCTGCTATGATAAAAAAGAATAACAGCGTCAAGAAAAACGACAGGAACATGAACATTCTACAACAAACACCTATCATGTAGACTTCGATGTATGCTAGTCGGAACGTCCGGACTCCTTGGATCAGGAAAAACACCAAAACTGGAAGAACCAAGAATTTAATTATACCTATCCATCATTTCTCGTACCTAATTGAATGCAAGTAAAGGTGAATCCGGCAATTATAACATATGGAGGAAAGGCCTCACGAACTATACTTTCTGCTGTCCAAAACGAACATTGAGATACTATCCACATAATTTCGCAGTAGGCAATCCACAGGGTTCCGGTCTGAAAAATAAGTTTTTCAATTTCTAGTCACTTGCAAATTGTCAAAAGTGAGAAATCTAAGAATCTGACTATTTGAAAAACTTAGACTTCAGGATTTTCAGAAGCAAAAAGCTCAAAATCAGCTTACCCTGATGTGCATGACTTTAAAGCAGCATAACGGGGAGGGGAGTTTTTTGACAACTGGATAGACACCATTTTCATTGATGTGGAGTTCTTTTTCGTGGGCGATGCTCATCTGGAATTGCGGATTTGGGAAAAAAGACGATAAATAAAGCATTTGACTGAGAAAGTATCAAGGTTTTGTAATCTTCCTAGTAAAACGATAAATGCAATAGAATACCATACTATACTTCCACTAAAAGCTTGATTATCTCGATTTCTGTAAGAGATACAAACAATGTGTCAACTGATAAAATGTTGGTGATATCACGACACACATTTCATTGGTAGTCATATTTTTGATATGTCTTACAGAAATTGAGATAACTAAGCTCGAAGTGCAAATATGGGGTCGATTAGAGTGTTTACGATATACTAGGCTCCAATTATTTCTGTTCGGAATTTAGTATGTCGGGACTCTCAAAATATCATAATCCCATTTTTTCAATATTTTGAAGTAGCAAAACATCGAAACCAAAAAATCTGAGAATCTGAAAAATTGAAAATTTCAGAATCTCAGAATCTCAGAACCTCAGAATCTCAGAATCTCAGAACCTCAAAATCTCAGATTCCCAATTTTTCAGAAGCTGAGAATTTCAAAAATGTAAATACGAAAATTCTGAAAATCTCAGAATTTCCAATTTCTAGGACTTTTGAGTTGCAAAATCTTTAAAAGAAAAAACATCATAAAACCGGAACAATTGAAAAGGTCAGACTCTGAAAAACTTCCAAAGCGAATTAGCTTAAAATCTCAAAATCTAAAAATTCCAAATGAATCTCAGTCCAATCTTGAAGACATTCAAAAAATATTTAGCAAAACATTATTGTTATTATCTCACTTTCAAACTCAAAAGCCTTTCTCTAGCCAACCCGTTTTTCCTATCCTCGCGGCATGTTGTGTGTACTCGGCGCCAAACACTATGCAACATGTTTATTCTCCCTCCTTCTCTCCCTCCACTACTAGCGCCAGTCGGCAACATGTGTACATGCTTCGCTTCTCTCTAGTCGTGCGGGGGTATAGCTCAGTGGTAGAGCGCTCCCTTAGCATGGGAGAGGGCTGGGGTTCAATTCCCCATACCTCCAGAAATTTTTTAAATTTTTTTCTAGAGTAATTTTAAGCTAGATTTGTTTTTAGAGAATGAGGCAATTGAGTTTTCAAGGAAATTTTGGGTTTAAAAAATTATATTCAAAAATGTTCAAATCTGATAAGCTAAGTTTGAAAAAATGCGTTCCTGTTTTAGAGCACCAGAGACCCTTCCAAAAAAGAAGTCCTAGAAAAATTGAAAAAAAAAACTAGCCGATCGACCAAATTAGAAAATAAGCACACGTCATATCTGTCTAATCCAATTTGATTTTCTTTCATTCAAAATTTCTGAATTTGTTACCTTATTTGGATTTGTATAGACTAGTGAAATAGATAGAGACATTTAATTTCTCACAAGACGAAAGGGAAAAAAAAAGAAATTGGAATGAAAACACAGAATATAGACTTCCTGGATGTGACAATGACATTTTATTGAAAACGCCTACATTTTTATTCTTATGAATACGTGCCACCCCAGTAATTCGGTTTGCATTAATATGATTAGTTTTTGTGCTAAACTCCGCACTTTTTTAAGATCTGACTAATGCTAAAGAACAGAAAAAAAATAGAAATAGGAGAAAAAATTTGAACGGGTAGCAGGAAAAAAGTGGCTAGCCGCAAAGTAAGTAATCGGGATGGATTCTAAAAGAAAAAGAGGAAAAAGGACCTAAACTGAGAAACTGAGAAAAGTGAGAATGAGAAGTTCAGGAATGGAGAATTCCCAAAAATTTGGAATTTTGTTAACCGTCTGGAATAGACAGACAAATAAAAATATAATTCAAGAGATCTAGACCTTATTTCATATTTTCGCCATAAAACATCAATTTCAGGCTTAGGATCATTTCAAGCTCCCAGAAAATTCCTGGAAAATTGAGAAAGTTTTCTCAAAAACTGTCTAGGCAACTGAAAACAAAGAAAAGTACACAAGCAGAAAAATGAAGTGAATTTGGCAGAAAAACATGGGAATTGGACCCATCAATCTGAGTCAATCAGAAGAACGCGGAGGAGCACAAAGTTGTCTCTCCCAGCTGAGGTCTCCCCAACTCCACAAAATGAGTTGTCCCAATTGAAATTTGAGGGATGAGCAATGTGGGGGGGGGGGACATAAAATCATGGGTACGTATATACGTATATAGGGTTCGTGTGACGGACAGTCGAACTAATTTGGGAGGACTACGAAACGTCGTAAAAAAGTGTTTTATCTGTTCCTTCTTTTTTCTTCTTCTCTCATTTTCCAGCGAAAAAAATAGCAAAAAAAAAAGAAGTAAGAAAATAGAACGTTGGGGGATAGAAAGTCGGAAGAAAATAGCCAAAATTGACATGACAGCCAGATGTCGTTTGTGTTTTAATGTGATTTGAGATTCGACGTTTAACTTTGAATTTGGAATTGATTTCAACATTTTTTGCAGAGCTCTGAAAACATAAGGATTATTTGAAAAATGCTCACCTTTGCACGGAGGACTCGGAGAAGATGTAAACAGAATATAGTGGTTTGACTGAAAAAGTTGGTAATCGAGGCAAAGGTTTTGGTAAGCATCTCGAATAGAATAATCATTAGATGATTTTTGGCAACGAACACCATTTCCTCAGCTTCTTCACCAAAGATTATAGAAGACAATTGCACTTGTTATTCCTTCAAAAACCACTTTCAGACACTTTCATAGCGAGTCTTGAAAAGTAGGGGGTGGTCCAGAGTTGTTGATCGAAAACTTGAAGCAGACGACTTGTGCTTTTAGTAGTTAAGTAATTGAAATATTTTGATGATGTTGATGATGAAGTCTCCGTCGGTATCTCTCTAATGTTCATCTCTGAATTTTGGGTTTTCAGTCATAAATTATTAGCCGTGGTCGGATTTGGAAGAGAAGATAGACACGATGAATATGTAAATGCTACACCAGCTGACGATGGGTTCTTGAACAATAATAATTATTATTTTCAGAAAATTTATGAATTCGTGTTTTCTTGTCTAGAGGAAGATTCTCTTTGTTCGGGTGAATGAATCATATAGGGTATCTTGCAAGCAGAACAATGTAATCTGCAAAACTTCCGGTTTTTTTTTCGCAAATTTCCGAAGACAGTTAATTTTCATTATTGGTTGAATCACAAATTCAAAATACTGGAAACTTTCCATATTTTGATATCACAGTATTCTGAAAATGATAACTACCATAAACAATCTAATATGATGACCTTTCAACTTTAAGCCATTCTATCTCGGTTCCTATAAAAGAAGACGGAAGTATGACAATTGATAAAGTTATTGTCATAATATCCCCAACATTTTATTGGTTGATTATTGATTTTTCTTCTTAGAAGAGTTTGGTGGAATAAATGGTTCCAATAAAATTTGTGGCAGTACGATTCAGTACGATTCTAAAAAAGTATAAATACAAAATTCAGAAATTTTCACGAAGAGTTGTTCAATACGAAACTTACTGAGATTGGCAGATTTTCAACTTTGATTCGAAATCTTCCTTATATATAAAACGCTAGGCGCGTCTGTCCTTCCTGAAGTCACGCTGTCATCTTTTGAGGCCGCCACCAAAACCGAACCCGCGGCCTTCAGCACAATAGCCGCGCACGCACACAGCTGCGCCATTAGTTCCACACCAGGAGAGGAGAGGGAGGGCGTAGATGATCTACAGTGTGAGAAAGAAAAATCGAAAAGTGTGGAGTGGAGACGAACAATTGAAAATGCTGAAAAGCGCCAAAGGAGGGGCAAATAGAAGGCTGGTTTTCAACAAAATTTCCGGGAAAAAGTGTCCGAAAAACAAGAGCATCGAAATCAAAATGAAGAACTTTTTTAAAAGTACAGGGGAGAGCATTCTTCTGAATTTGAATAACCCATTCAAAAAATATCAACTGATCTATAAAAAGTGATTATTCCTGCTGAACCGCTACCCTTTGTGACGAACACGTGAATTACTTTTTTTTCCAATTGATGATAGACTATGGGTACATGTATTACACAGTGTACGCAACTTTTTTGTTTTTTTTTGTGCGTTTTCTCTTCTTCTTATCTTTTAGATAGGAAGAAATTCGCCGAAACAAGTTCCAAAAGATAGAAACTGTTCATTATAGTGTCTTTGAACTTGTGTATTCGTACAAAAATGACGGTTCGATGACCTTGGTCAACTTAGAAAGTTTCGGTTTTATTTCTGAAATTCAATAAATCTAGAAATTGAAAGCTGCACTTTTGCTGAAACGGTTTCTGTGTAACGCAGCGAAAAAAAGTTTTTGAAAAAAAAATTTATTGTTTGAGATCGAAATTGAAATTAGAGATCGCGATTACAATTAGAGACCGAAATAGTTTTCCAAATATAAGAATGAAATTTAAAAAAAGAATGTTTCAAAATCCGTTGGGTTTCCTACATATTTACGAGCGCAGCACCTCAGTAGAGCTACAGCGATTCCTTTCTTTTCCTCTGTGCTGTTCTGAAAAAAAAACAATATTATTAGGAACTGATAAACAGCAATGAAACACACCATTTTCAATATTGTGAACTTCATTCTCTCTTTGCTGTTGTTATGGTAAAAGCCTATTCCAAGCACATCGGCTGCACCATGCAAGTAAACTACGACAAGTTTTCCGAATTCCACTTTTGTTGTCTAAAACACAATATAAAGAAATTCAGGTGTATTTCAAATGAATAAACTCACAGTTCTTCGAATTTTAATTTCAAAACCAGTTGACATAATGGTCATGTAGACTTTCTGATGGCTCCCAAATATTCCGGGAGTCGCAAGTGTTTCGTTCATTACGGTATGAAGTTTTTGGGCTATATTCTGAGGAATATGGTCTTCCGTGACAATCTCGGCCTCATTCATGTATCCGCAGTCACACATTTCGGCAGAGAAACATCTAATACAATAGGTTTAAATTTTGAAAATTGATCACCAACTTACTGCTGATACGAAGATTCGGTTTGGGCACCGGTCATGACGAATACCTGAGACTGTGGAGCTCTAGATTGTGGAGCCTGAAATTAATGTTGTCAGGAAAAACCGCTG
>NC_013491.2:2359741-2376403 GCF_000004555.2 Caenorhabditis briggsae | reverse complement strand
AAATAAACCGATTTGAGGATAGCAAATAAATATATTTTTAGGTGAGAAAATGATTTTTATAGTTTTATCCCTTGACGTGAGGACAGAGAATTTCAAGAAACCAAATGATGTAGTTTTTCGAGGAAATAGTAATACTTGATACAAAAAACACGCCCTACCTGCCAGGATCTTCGAAAATTGTGAGATGCACAATAGCGCGTCGCGTTTTCGCAATGTATGAGTAACACCGGTAGGCGGTGTACAAAGCGTACGCCTTCAGAAGTGTGTAGACGCACGTGAATATCATTTTTATGATCAGGAAGCGGTGGAAAAATTGATCCGAGTTTTCTTCGTCGTTGTCATCTGGAATTTTTGATTTTTTTTTTGCCTTATTTGTTGATTCTAATGTAAAATCTTACCTGCTATGATAAAAAAGAATAACAGCGTCAAGAAAAACGACAGGAACATGAACATTCTACAACAAACACCTATCATGTAGACTTCCATGTATGCTAATCCGAACGTCCGGACTCCTTGGATCAGGAAAAACACCAAAACTGGAAGAACCAAGAATTTAATTATACCTATCCATCATTTCTCGTACCTAATTGAATGCAAGTAAACGTGAATCCGGCAATTATAACATATGGAGGAAAGGCCTGACGAACTATACTTTCTGCTGTCCAAAACGAACATTGAGATACTATCCACATAATTTCCCAGTACGCAATCCACAGGGTTCCGGTCTGAAAAATAAGTTTTTCAATTTCTAGTCACTTGCGAATTGTCAAAAGTGAGAAATCTAAGAATCTGACTATTTGAAAAACTTATACTTCANGATTTTCAGAAGCAAAAAGCTCACAATCAGCTTACCCTGATGTGCATGACTTTAAAGCAGCATAACGGGGAGGGGAGTTTTTTGACAACTGGATAGACACCATTTTCATTGATGTGGAGTTCTTTTTCGTGGGCGATGCTCATCTGGAATTGCGGATTTGGGAAAAAAGACGATAAATAAAGCATTTGACTGAGAAAGTATCAAGGTTTTGTAATCTTCCTAGTAAAACGATAAATGCAATAGAATACCATACTATACTTCCACTAAAAGCTTGATTATCTCGATTTCTGTAAGAGATACAAACAATGTGTCAACTGATAAAATGTTGGTGATATCACGACACACATTTCATTGGTAGTCATATTTTTGATATGTCTTACAGAAATTGAGATAACTAAGCTCGAAGTGCAAATATGGGGTCGATTAGAGTGTTTACGATATACTAGGCTCCAATTATTTCTGTTCGGAATTTAGTATGTCGGGACTCTCAAAATATCATAATCCCATTTTTTCAATATTTTGAAGTAGCAAAACATCGAAACCAAAAAATCTGAGAATCTGAAAAATTGAAAATTTCAGAATCTCAGAATCTCAGAACCTCAGAATCTCAGAATCTCAGAACCTCAAAATCTCAGATTCCCAATTTTTCAGAAGCTGAGAATTTCAAAAATGTAAATACGAAAATTCTGAAAATCTCAGAATTTCCAATTTCTAGGACTTTTGAGTTGCAAAATCTTTAAAAGAAAAAACATCATAAAACCGGAACAATTGAAAAGGTCAGACTCTGAAAAACTTCCAAAGCGAATTAGCTTAAAATCTCAAAATCTAAAAATTCCAAATGAATCTCAGTCCAATCTTGAAGACATTCAAAAAATATTTAGCAAAACATTATTGTTATTATCTCACTTTCAAACTCAAAAGCCTTTCTCTAGCCAACCCGTTTTTCCTATCCTCGCGGCATGTTGTGTGTACTCGGCGCCAAACACTATGCAACATGTTTATTCTCCCTCCTTCTCTCCCTCCACTACTAGCGCCAGTCGGCAACATGTGTACATGCTTCGCTTCTCTCTAGTCGTGCGGGGGTATAGCTCAGTGGTAGAGCGCTCCCTTAGCATGGGAGAGGGCTGGGGTTCAATTCCCCATACCTCCAGAAATTTTTTAAATTTTTTTCTAGAGTAATTTTAAGCTAGATTTGTTTTTAGAGAATGAGGCAATTGAGTTTTCAAGGAAATTTTGGGTTTAAAAAATTATATTCAAAAATGTTCAAATCTGATAAGCTAAGTTTGAAAAAATGCGTTCCTGTTTTAGAGCACCAGAGACCCTTCCAAAAAAGAAGTCCTAGAAAAATTGAAAAAAAAAACTAGCCGATCGACCAAATTAGAAAATAAGCACACGTCATATCTGTCTAATCCAATTTGATTTTCTTTCATTCAAAATTTCTGAATTTGTTACCTTATTTGGATTTGTATAGACTAGTGAAATAGATAGAGACATTTAATTTCTCACAAGACGAAAGGGAAAAAAAAAGAAATTGGAATGAAAACACAGAATATAGACTTCCTGGATGTGACAATGACATTTTATTGAAAACGCCTACATTTTTATTCTTATGAATACGTGCCACCCCAGTAATTCGGTTTGCATTAATATGATTAGTTTTTGTGCTAAACTCCGCACTTTTTTAAGATCTGACTAATGCTAAAGAACAGAAAAAAAATAGAAATAGGAGAAAAAATTTGAACGGGTAGCAGGAAAAAAGTGGCTAGCCGCAAAGTAAGTAATCGGGATGGATTCTAAAAGAAAAAGAGGAAAAAGGACCTAAACTGAGAAACTGAGAAAAGTGAGAATGAGAAGTTCAGGAATGGAGAATTCCCAAAAATTTGGAATTTTGTTAACCGTCTGGAATAGACAGACAAATAAAAATATAATTCAAGAGATCTAGACCTTATTTCATATTTTCGCCATAAAACATCAATTTCAGGCTTAGGATCATTTCAAGCTCCCAGAAAATTCCTGGAAAATTGAGAAAGTTTTCTCAAAAACTGTCTAGGCAACTGAAAACAAAGAAAAGTACACAAGCAGAAAAATGAAGTGAATTTGGCAGAAAAACATGGGAATTGGACCCATCAATCTGAGTCATCAGAAGAACGCGGAGGAGCACAAAGTTGTCTCTCCCAGCTGAGGTCTCCCCAACTCCACAAAATGAGTTGTCCCAATTGAAATTTGAGGGATGAGCAATGTGGGGGGGGGGGACATAAAATCATGGGTACGTATATACGTATATAGGGTTCGTGTGACGGACAGTCGAACTAATTTGGGAGGACTACGAAACGTCGTAAAAAAGTGTTTTATCTGTTCCTTCTTTTTTCTTCTTCTCTCATTTTCCAGCGAAAAAAATAGCAAAAAAAAAAGAAGTAAGAAAATAGAACGTTGGGGGATAGAAAGTCGGAAGAAAATAGCCAAAATTGACATGACAGCCAGATGTCGTTTGTGTTTTAATGTGATTTGAGATTCGACGTTTAACTTTGAATTTGGAATTGATTTCAACATTTTTTGCAGAGCTCTGAAAACATAAGGATTATTTGAAAAATGCTCACCTTTGCACGGAGGACTCGGAGAAGATGTAAACAGAATATAGTGGTTTGACTGAAAAAGTTGGTAATCGAGGCAAAGGTTTTGGTAAGCATCTCGAATAGAATAATCATTAGATGATTTTTGGCAACGAACACCATTTCCTCAGCTTCTTCACCAAAGATTATAGAAGACAATTGCACTTGTTATTCCTTCAAAAACCACTTTCAGACACTTTCATAGCGAGTCTTGAAAAGTAGGGGGTGGTCCAGAGTTGTTGATCGAAAACTTGAAGCAGACGACTTGTGCTTTTAGTAGTTAAGTAATTGAAATATTTTGATGATGTTGATGATGAAGTCTCCGTCGGTATCTCTCTAATGTTCATCTCTGAATTTTGGGTTTTCAGTCATAAATTATTAGCCGTGGTCGGATTTGGAAGAGAAGATAGACACGATGAATATGTAAATGCTACACCAGCTGACGATGGGTTCTTGAACAATAATAATTATTATTTTCAGAAAATTTATGAATTCGTGTTTTCTTGTCTAGAGGAAGATTCTCTTTGTTCGGGTGAATGAATCATATAGGGTATCTTGCAAGCAGAACAATGTAATCTGCAAAACTTCCGGTTTTTTTTTCGCAAATTTCCGAAGACAGTTAATTTTCATTATTGGTTGAATCACAAATTCAAAATACTGGAAACTTTCCATATTTTGATATCACAGTATTCTGAAAATGATAACTACCATAAACAATCTAATATGATGACCTTTCAACTTTAAGCCATTCTATCTCGGTTCCTATAAAAGAAGACGGAAGTATGACAATTGATAAAGTTATTGTCATAATATCCCCAACATTTTATTGGTTGATTATTGATTTTTCTTCTTAGAAGAGTTTGGTGGAATAAATGGTTCCAATAAAATTTGTGGCAGTACGATTCAGTACGATTCTAAAAAAGTATAAATACAAAATTCAGAAATTTTCACGAAGAGTTGTTCAATACGAAACTTACTGAGATTGGCAGATTTTCAACTTTGATTCGAAATCTTCCTTATATATAAAACGCTAGGCGCGTCTGTCCTTCCTGAAGTCACGCTGTCATCTTTTGAGGCCGCCACCAAAACCGAACCCGCGGCCTTCAGCACAATAGCCGCGCACGCACACAGCTGCGCCATTAGTTCCACACCAGGAGAGGAGAGGGAGGGCGTAGATGATCTACAGTGTGAGAAAGAAAAATCGAAAAGTGTGGAGTGGAGACGAACAATTGAAAATGCTGAAAAGCGCCAAAGGAGGGGCAAATAGAAGGCTGGTTTTCAACAAAATTTCCGGGAAAAAGTGTCCGAAAAACAAGAGCATCGAAATCAAAATGAAGAACTTTTTTAAAAGTACAGGGGAGAGCATTCTTCTGAATTTGAATAACCCATTCAAAAAATATCAACTGATCTATAAAAAGTGATTATTCCTGCTGAACCGCTACCCTTTGTGACGAACACGTGAATTACTTTTTTTTCCAATTGATGATAGACTATGGGTACATGTATTACACAGTGTACGCAACTTTTTTGTTTTTTTTTGTGCGTTTTCTCTTCTTCTTATCTTTTAGATAGGAAGAAATTCGCCGAAACAAGTTCCAAAAGATAGAAACTGTTCATTATAGTGTCTTTGAACTTGTGTATTCGTACAAAAATGACGGTTCGATGACCTTGGTCAACTTAGAAAGTTTCGGTTTTATTTCTGAAATTCAATAAATCTAGAAATTGAAAGCTGCACTTTTGCTGAAACGGTTTCTGTGTAACGCAGCGAAAAAAAGTTTTTGAAAAAAAAATTTATTGTTTGAGATCGAAATTGAAATTAGAGATCGCGATTACAATTAGAGACCGAAATAGTTTTCCAAATATAAGAATGAAATTTAAAAAAAGAATGTTTCAAAATCCGTTGGGTTTCCTACATATTTACGAGCGCAGCACCTCAGTAGAGCTACAGCGATTCCTTTCTTTTCCTCTGTGCTGTTCTGAAAAAAAAACAATATTATTAGGAACTGATAAACAGCAATGAAACACACCATTTTCAATATTGTGAACTTCATTCTCTCTTTGCTGTTGTTATGGTAAAAGCCTATTCCAAGCACATCGGCTGCACCATGCAAGTAAACTACGACAAGTTTTCCGAATTCCACTTTTGTTGTCTAAAACACAATATAAAGAAATTCAGGTGTATTTCAAATGAATAAACTCACAGTTCTTCGAATTTTAATTTCAAAACCAGTTGACATAATGGTCATGTAGACTTTCTGATGGCTCCCAAATATTCCGGGAGTCGCAAGTGTTTCGTTCATTACGGTATGAAGTTTTTGGGCTATATTCTGAGGAATATGGTCTTCCGTGACAATCTCGGCCTCATTCATGTATCCGCAGTCAAACATTTCGGCAGAGAAACATCTAATACAATAGGTTTAAATTTTGAAAATTGATCACCAACTTACTGCTGATACGAAGATTCGGTTTGGGCACCGGTCATGACGAATACCTGAGACTGTGGAGCTCTAGATTGTGGAGCCTGAAATTAATGTTGTCAGGAAAAACCGCTGGAAAATTTGGAGTTACCTGAGGCTTAGGTTGAGCAGCGGCAGCAATGATTATTGCTTTTTGCTCCAGAAGACCAAGCTGTTGCATGCTCTGGCTAACTTTCTGTTGCCAACTAGTGCCTTGAGCATTTGTTGAAACTGCGATTCTCGAAGAAGCTTGTAGATTCAAAGAAGTTGGAATTGCCGAAGAAGTTGGAAGCACCGTAGAAGCTGGGGGTGCCGTTGAAGTTGGAATCGCCAGAACTGGATTTGGTGGAGGTCGATGGTGAGCAATGACTTGAATTTCATTGTCAGTGTCGCCTTGATTCTGAAGTTTTGGAGATGGAACATCTGATGAAGCTAGTTCAGTTCTGGATCCAACATCCTGGCATTTGGCATTCACCACTACCGAAACACTGTTCTCTCTGGCACGTTTTCTGCTTTGTTCTGATTTTTGCTCTTCTTCCATCCGTTTTTTGTACTGCTCTTCAATTTGTTGAGCAAGAGTTTTCGACGTGCAGTCTGACATGGCCACGTGGCTAGTTATCCCTGTAGAGCTACACAGCGTAGTAGAAGCCAACAAAGCCTTAAGAAAATTTTGATCCAGATTTGAAGATTCGTTCCATGGGGCAGATCCTAGCGTTAATAATCCAGCAGAATCTGCAAATTCGAAAACCAAGATATTGTAATAAAAATTTCACTAACCATTATTCGAGGATGATGATTCAGCACTTGACGAATGAGAAACAGGTGCGGGAACTGTCCCAGACGCTTTCATATTAGAGAGAACCTGCTCTTGCATTCGACTTAGTTCCAGGTTAATCATCAATTGGGATGTTCCCAAAGTTAGAGAACCACGTGGTCCTGAAAAATATATATTCAAAAATGCCAATTTTATTATGATTACCTGGAAGTGCAGTTGGGATAGAGAAGAGACCATGTTCCAACGGGTTGATTCCACGGAACATTTCCAAGATTGGTGTGGCTTTTGGTACCAAAGTCGAGGGTG
Organism: Caenorhabditis briggsae; assembly: GCF_000004555.2. Lineage (NCBI taxonomy): Eukaryota > Metazoa > Nematoda > Chromadorea > Rhabditida > Rhabditidae > Caenorhabditis > Caenorhabditis briggsae. The sequence continues at coordinate 2,369,440 of NC_013491.2, read as the reverse complement.
CAGCTGGAGTTAGTTGATTTTGAAGGAGCTGCTCATTGATAACTCCGAGAGCATTGGGAAGTGAGTGCATTTGTTGCGGAGCATCCAGAACTTGGTTGACGTCCATTGCTTGTTGGGAACGTCCTCTACAACGGTCCTCACTTTTATAGCAACCTTAGAAGGCGGAGTACATCCTCGAATTGTTTCACTAGTTGCACCTATTGTATCCTTATCTCTTGTAATCATTGGGTAAAAAACAACACTCTCGCTGCCATCCACATGACTCCGCCTCCTGAAAAAAACGACGAAAAGTCGTTGGAAAGGGAAAAGAAACCATTTTCCTCTAGAAAAAAAACCAAAAAAAGGCGAGCGATAAGAGAAAGAGGTAGGAAAAAAAGTTGATGAGAGAAGATAGTTGATGGATGGCAACGAGACAGTTTACAGGAATCGCATGTTTTCTGATCATCCATTGTGTTTCCATTGACAGCAGCAGACGATGAAAAAGGGAGTGAGACACACAAAATAATGGGATGATTTTGTACGTTGACCCTTGGTTTGAAAGATCACGAAGAGTTTTTTGGGCTTATCAGAAATGGAAACTGGGTTTTTGTGGAGTGACGTCAGGAGTAATATCACAAATTCTACTGGGAATGAAAGTTCGGAGCTGTGCGAAAAAACTCCAGTGGCCGTGGCAGAAGGTTCTCAAACGCAATCTCTTGATTTTATATTCCTAATCTTTTTATTTTCTTTTTTTTCCAAAAATTTGAAATTATCTGAAAAACTTGAAAAAATATGTAAAAGAACTTCAAGGTTACTGTAACCTCAGATTTGTGATTTTTTGTACCAAAAATGAGAATTGTGCGTGAGAAACCCAGGTAGCCGTGGCTGAACAAAACTACCGTAACCTTAAATGTTCTCAATGGCAGATTTTTTTGTTAGATTTTTGTGAGTTATTAGGTGTTTTTTTTCCAAAAAGTGTTATGACTTGTTTTGATGGATATTACAGAAAAATACAGTAGCTTTAGTTCAGGAATTTTAAGCATGTCTATCCGAGTTTCTATTCCACAGCTCCGAATTTCCGATGAAGATGATTACATGATTGGGAGCCACCAAATAACCAATGCAGTTTTTTTTAAACCCCTAATTATCAACTTGCCCGATCAATCCAATTATCTCTTAAATTCCACCTGTATCACCAACAACAAAAAAAAACGAACACATGTTTGTTCCCAAAACTGGATCAACAATAAAATCCTATCTTATCTTATCGAATTTCGTTTTTTTTCAACTTGAAAAAAATTTAATTGAAATTGAAATTCTTATCAAGTTCGTTTTTCCGTTAGTTATTGTCAAACTTCAAAATTTTGAACTTCTTTTCTCATCATAACTTTTTTCCATGCTGACCAAAACCGTCTGAAAGTTTAGTTGATCAGAGTTCGTAGTGTCGGTTAATCTTCCCTACCATCCCTTTCCTTCCTTCGTTTTCTAGGTTTACATCAGGCCAATTTTCGAAACGTGTTCTCTGACGAATTCCAACCCCCGGTATCATGACTTCGCAACCCTTTTGACAATGGAATTTTTTTCGGAACCGTTCTGACTTTTCATCTCAAGAAATTGTAGATGGTTGAAGATGGTGATGACCTCATGACAAGGCAGAAGAGGAAGAAAAATAAGAAGATGCAAGAATTGTTGCCCAGTCGACTGTTGCTTGCCAAGATAGTCTGCGTAGCAACGACGCTGGTACTTTGACCTTTTTAGAAGTGGATGTTTGATAATGTAGAAGTTCGAAGAATGTAGTTGAACTTTTCGAGGCTCCAGTTGCAGCTATCTGGTGTGGAGAATTTCCTTCATTTCAGTCGGCCTTTCCGTTTTACGCAAATAAGGAGAGTAGTCAATCTAAAACTTACATACAAATCATCAGAAGACGTTCTTTTATCAATAACTTCTGAAAACCTTCTTCTCTGCACCAATTACTGGGCCGATTGTGTGGATTATAGACTTATTGGTGGCTGTTGGGCAAAAAGCACTTGTCCCATCACGAAGAGAAGCTTGACCCATAATTCGGACGGTACAACGATTTGGTGGTACAACGATGTACAAAACCCACGATTCGGAGAACGTTTTCCAGATGCTTTGTACCCTAATGACACCGAATTTATTCTACCCTCCGAATTATCTGCCGAGAACTTTTGCTGAATACGCCGCCTCTTAATACAATCATCAGCGAGCTCGGTAGTGCCTTCTCGGATCTTTGTAAGCGGCAGTGCTGCCGTTTGCTTTTTTGATCAGGGCGTTGTGAGGGCGTCGTGACAGAGCAAAAGGTTCAATAAAGTAGAGGATTGAAGAATGTACTCAAACTCTTCGAAGTTATGCCCCGCAGATTATTTTCGTGACATCGAGCTGATATTTCCCTTTCATTATATAGAGCAATCTACCACGTCGAAATCCATTATGATGAAATCCCACTTGTCTTGTCTTAATTCGGTCTGAAGTTTAAAGCAATTTCATTTTAGTTTAAAAGAAAATTGTTTACCTTGATTTGCATTCGATTACAAGCCTGTCGCGAACTTCTTGTGACCTCTGGATGATTTTGTCAAATTTATCACAATTCAGACATGCCCAATAGTAGAATACGGTCTAGCCGCTCATTTTCTCATGCGAATTTGTCGACAAGCAATCCTTTCTTGTCAGTTTCCTACAATATTTGCATCAAAATCACAAGCACAAAATCCCCCAGTTTCAATCAATTGTGGGTTTGACGAATTTCAAAACGAACAATTTTATAAAACTTACTGGTAGGTTTATCACGAGGTGTGCATTCGACTCATCAGTCGAATGATACGTCTTGATCTGATGAATTGTTGAAGGTCCCAGCTGGAGCAACAGTGTTACATTGACACGCCTGTATTATATCAGGATACTCATCAATTTTAGTGATTATGGCAAAAGTCTCGGCGAAAAGTATCTCTTGACTCCGATTGAACAATTATTCCTTGCTGTCGGCAACTGCAATTCTTCAATTTACTGCGATTACATCGAAATTCTCGAGAGGTATTGAGAAATTAGAAAACTCACATAGATTTCAGAAATAATTTGAAAATTCTCCGAACACAGTTACCACTCTCCCGATTGTCCAGAATTTTCTACAAGTACAATTAATAATTGTTCAAAACTCCATGAAGTGAATGTGATTGGCACATTTGCTTGGTCCAGAGTCCAGCTCCGTGGAGTATTAGTTTGATGGACATCTAGCCTTTCAAAGACAGAAATGATATCACGTTATCAACATTTAAACATGAACTTCAAAAAAGCAGATTTCAAAGTTTTCAAGAATTTTTTAGACTCCATTCCGATTACAGTAGGTGTGCTCAGTTGTCACCTAAAAATCCAGTTTTTTGTAAGCAGATAAGGCTATTCGAGTCAACATCTTATCCATTGCGCAGATCCTGAAAAAAAATATGAGTTTGGTTTTTTGACTCCTTCTCCCCTTTTGAATTCAGAATTTGAACTATACAGTATCTCCATTACACAAGAAAATTGTCACTGATTTTTGAATTCTCGTTCTATCTTCTTCTTTTCACTCTCATTTTCATTTTTTTTTCCGTTTTCGTTGGCTATCGTTCCATCGTTTTCAACTCGATTTTCTTTTTCATCAAAACCGAAAAAAACCAGTTTTGTAATTTTCCGCCCAAACCAATGAGAGAAAAGAGAAAAGGAATTTTTCAGTTTCTTTATCTCAAAACTTACTGTAAAGGGATGGTCAACGGTGATGAGACTGTTAGATCTAAATCACTTCAATATTGGGAACATGCGTGGCGGCGAAGGGGATGAGAGACGGAATTTGTTCGGAGTGGCGAGCTTCTGAAAAAAAAACAACAATTCGTGCACATTCAAGATGGGTTGTTTGAACGGGTTACTTTAAAGCGTTGAAAGAATCTCACCCTGTAGTACTAATGATAACTTGAGGAGAACTGTTTAATTCCAGAAGGTTGCAGCGTGCTCGAATCGGTGAAAAATTTGATCAATGTGATCCGGAAGCATCATTCTGTTTAAAGTTTTCTTCTGGAAGTGCACCGACTGAGCAAAAATCGTTTTTCAGTTTATTATTTCCAACGATTTTCTTCTTTGCAAGCCATTCTTGACTTCAAGTTTTCTACTCCTCTGCTGTCAGATGATTGCTGAAAAGTTAATTTTAATTTAAATAAGTTATCTCTTCTTTTTTGGAAATTCTGTCAATTTTATATCTAACAGCTCAACACGTGCTTAATACATTTACGCATCATCAGTCAAAAACAACGGGTAACATAAAGACTTTTAATGTTACCACGACATCGACAACAGATGAGGCGTCAATATTTTTAAGTTTCTGGAATACCGATTTCAGTTGATACAGGTGAAATTGGGCATGATGAAGTTAAAAAAAATAGAGAAGCATCAAGAACGTCCAATGCAGCAAAGGTACCAATGGTTGATGCTGATTCACGATAGTTAGGTCCATTTATCATTCTATTTGACTTTTTTTGAACAGATTAGGTAGCGGAGGAACGGAAGTGCTGCAAAAATGGCAACAATAGAAGCCCGAAATACAGATAACTTACCAACCGACATTCTCCATCAAACTTATAACGTCTGAGTAGATTTTGATAAATCCTGGCTGTTGGTAGTAGGATGTTCAGTGAAGTATCAGAAGTTGAAATTCGATGTGCAGTTGTCCATCGGAGGGTACCCTCAAGTTTCTCCGGACATCCATTCAATTTTCCTCTGTTTTCCTTGGCTTCAGTATTATTCAGATTTGGAATCATTCAGGTTATCATGATCGATCCAGCGAAACATGTTTCCTTTTTTTCTTTTTTTTCTTTTCGAGCAAGTTGCAGATGTCGAGACAATTGCTCCGTCTTTCCGTAGTCAGCCAGTACCGATAACTTTGGAGTTTTGGAGGATGATACCGGTAAACAATGATTCTGAAAAAATGGATTTTTTCAGAGAATATCTGGGATTCGCTTTAAGGCTTGTTGGATGTTAGAAAATCGCCATCATCGATGATATTGCGAGCAGATAATGTGTATTTCTTGTGGTGGCAGTATGCGGTCCAGTTGGAAATGAATTATCGAACGTCTCATAGACTTGGACGGATTCGACACAGGTAAAAATGCGAACGGATCCGTTTCGGTGTCCACTAGGTTTTCTATCCGTAACGGGTCCGTTACGGGCAGTTTCGCGAATCTGAGTTCGCGAACGGATCCGTTTTTTCAACATTCGCAATCGGACAGGATACGGAGTTCGCGAACGGACCGGATACGGATGCAGCTGGAGGTCGAGAAACAGCTCCCATGCCCATTCACGAACGGATCCGTTCCGGATGGCCGAGTTGTGAGGGACTAGCTTTCTCTTAACTCTTCCATCATATTTTTGCATCTTTTTTTTTGTATTTTTAATCTATTTTTGCCGTTTTTTCCAACTTTTCTCGGCAATTGTGCCGATTTCTGTCTATCAAAATTTTCGAAAGGCGATTCTACGATGAAAAAAGGTTTGTAACACAAAGGTAATTCTTCGAAATTAAATTAAATTAATTCGGAACAGCGATGATTTGGTTCGATACCATATCCAATAGAATATTGCATGTAGGTGCAGCTAACGATTGTGGACGTATCTAAAATCCGCTGGTGACCACAGTAAGCTTTTATACTGAAAAAAAGACCAAGTTAGACAGAGAAATGAGTAAAATCTTCAAAAAGGACTCACCAATTTAATATATTCTTCTCGATATGTGAAGAAACTAGTTGGTGTCGAAAAAATCCTCACTCACTTCAAGACGCTCTTTTATATATTAAAGCCATTCTTGCTTGTGTCGTGTGGAACGAATGACCGAGCGACCGAATGGGAACAATTGTGCGAAATATGACATACATAGAAGAGACAACAGACAACGGAGAGAGTGGTCCGTGCGCAAACGGCCGTCGAGGGACCTTCGAGTACTCGGCATGTAAAGGTCGGTGAATGCGCGCACAATATTATTGATCGACGTTTCTTTCTCTGTCAGACAAAGGCCATCTAGTCTCTCTTCCTTCTTATTGTTATCGTCTTTCTCAGTGGTTCGAATTCCCTTATTTTCTTTTCTTCGTAAAGCGTTGGCTCAGCAAATGCGCTCCACTGAGAGCCTGTGAAATGCAAACAACAAAAATATAAAAACAACGCGGAAAAACAATTGTAATATCGTTTTTTTTATTTAAAAAAACAATTTGAATTTTTCGATTTTTATCACATTTTTTTGAGCGAAACATCCTTGTTGGACAACTTCAATTATTCCCGCAATATTTAATTCGCCGATTTTTCAGATGGCTTCAACATCAGCTCCAATTCCTTGGTGCGGATTCGATGAGTTCCACGTCAAGCTTATCGAGTTTTTCCGTCAGCGTGCTATGCAAACTCTAGTTCCGTTGAAACTCCGCAAATTGTGTACAGATTTCCAGAAAGAGAACCAGATAAATTTGGGAATTGCTCAGCTTCTCCATCGGTGAGTTTTTTGATTTTCTTCGATTTTTTAATTGAGAAAAATGACTTTTTTTCAGTGCTAGACTAGTCAAAGATCGGATCCATGAATTGAAGGAGCTCGATATGGAGACTAGGATCAGAATGATGTTCGCATTGAGCGTTCCTGTCGACCTATACTTTGCAGCTGAGTATGTACGACAAGAGATTATTTGCATTTACATATATAATATTTTTTTAGGATTCGTGAACAAAAAAATGTGACTCTCGAATTTGATAACCGCAATCGGATTGCTAAATATACGAACGGAGGAGGAATCAACTTGACCGGCGTACATGTGAGTTTCTCTTTCAAATATAATACACAATTTTGAACATTTGCGTTCACCTGACCCAGTTTGATCCACAGTTTCAAAAATCGAAATTTCATTCGAATCATCGTATTTCCTCCAACAGAAGTTCAATCACATTGTCAATTTTGAGCCCAAATACCTCGATATTTGTTGAAGCTATCAAAAATCTGTCTACAGATAAGTTATTCATCACAGTATCACTAATGTTTTATCTGTTGACAATTTTTCGAAATTTTTCACAGGAGTCGAGATAATAAAGCTCAAAGTTGACAGTGAACGTCTATTGAAAGAAATGCCTCAATTTGAAACAAAACGCGACGTATGCCTCTTTTCCACACACGAATTCAAAGGGCCCGCCATCTACCTACTCTCTATAGTACCAGTGTTTTTCAGACCGGAGTTGGCTTCCGAGCAGTTTCGGACAAAGATCACACGATCCAAAACCAAATGATGGAGTATTTAGCAGAAAGATCAATGAAAGTCAACGTTCCTCTTCCAACTAAGACCTTCCTCGATGACTTCAAAAAGCACTTTTTCGAAAAGGACTCACTGGCCCGTCTGTGGAGGAGGTGATATAAAGTCGAGTAACATGTGACGATATTCTTAGTTTTTTTAGATACGATGCTGTCAAGTCGAGCATTTCTACCACGACTAAATACGACTTGAATATGCGGATAAAAATGATGTTCGTCTCTGGAGCCAAACTCCCGGAGCGTCTTCTTAGAGAGTAAGTGAATGTTTGGAAATCTGAGTAGGCAAGATTAAAAAAAAAAACTCTAATCGTGCTGGATCGTCCGTCTGCCGGGATTTGGATGTATTCAATATCTTATTTCAGGCTCCAAAACCATGCAACTATCCGTGTGGATGGAAAGAACCGGATCATTGAATACACACCTCATGGCGGAACATTTTCACTGAAAGGCGATCATATGAATTATGGAAGAAGAAAGTCAGTGCAGGAGGAAGTGGACAATACAGAAGTTGAGGATGATGCGCCGGAAGAAGAAGAGTTTCAGGAATTTGAGAACAGCAACATGGTTGTTCCAAAAAGAGAAGAAAGTGAGGAGAGGTGAACATTTTCATTTTCTGAACATAAATTTGTGTATAAATTTTTAGAAAATGCCGGAAGAGAAATGCCGTCGAAGAGGTTCCAGGTGTCAGCTCAATTAAAAGGGAGTGCAATGAAGAACAGAACTCGGCGAAGCATCTGGACCAGACACTCCCACAGACTTCATCCGCAGCTGGAATTGAATCAAGATCGTGAGTTTTCTTTACTTGTCGACGGGCCGATTCATGGCCGGTCGGCTGATAACTCGTTTTAAAAATGAAATTGTGAAGATAGAGCTAGGCAAGCTCTGCAACAACTTCTGTAAAGAATGAGCCGACTTTGAAAACGGTATCATGGTCTGGGCCAGCATTTTAGACAGACCGACAATTTTATCCGGCCCTGTCGTGAAATACGGGCCCAGACCATGATGCCCTTTTCGAAACCGGCTGATTCTTTTTGTGGGGTTATTCATTTAGCGAAAATATGTACTGAAATGCATTTACAGTTCAGTCGCGAAATGCTTTGAAATACATTTCGCGACGCTCATGCATTGAATTTCGAGGGCGCGGAAATGCATTTCAATACATATTTTCGCTAAATGAATAACCCCATTGGAGATTGTAGAGCTCGCCGAGTGCTAACGTTTAAAATGTGGTTTTTGCTCGGAATTTCAATTTTGAAGCGAGTTATCGGCCAGACTGTGCCGACTCCGGGCCGGCTCGTCCACAAGTATGCTGATAATAATATATTGAACTTTTTTATATTTTTTCAGATCCGAACCACTAGACGTCATCAATTGTAGAAACGTTTTGATAGCAATTCAAAACCTAATATACTCTTTGGATTCTCCTCCATTCCTCGACGAAGTCTTGCTGAAAATTGAGGAAACTCTAATGACCGGAGGTGAAGAGAAGATTCCAACAGAGGCGCTGAAATTGGTTCTAATCTCAAGTCTGGGAATCGGGAGTTGCTTTGCTGTGGATAACAATACGATGGAAGATTCAAAGAACTACCGGGAGTTTCTCCTACTGTACCGTTGCACTGTGTACAATCTCAACAAAATGGAGCAGCTTGAAGAAATTCAGCGCAAAATCAGGGAATGCATGGAGAATGCTGCGAATAAGGTATTGGAAAGACGTTATTCGTTTAACAACTTCACGCTAGTTTGGTTTTCAGAGACTTCCAGCAAAGGGGATTCGCAAGATGATTGAGAACGTTCTGGCTGTGGTTAATTGAGAATGGATTTAGACTTCTGCCTCTACAAGTTCTCCGGCCCCTTTCATTTTTTGTTCTGAATAATGAATCCCTTACGTCCTAATAATCGTACTTCTATTGCTGTTTTCTTCCTTTTAATGTTACTTCCTGATGAAAAATTGAATTTAACTTTTTTTCCTTGATTAAACTGTTAATTAAAATCTTGCTCTAAATATATAAATTCAGAATATCAGCCCCACAAAAAGAATCAGCCGGTTTCGAAAAGGGCATCATGGTCTGGGCCCGTATTTCACGACAGGGCCGGATAAAACTGTCGGTCTGTCTAAAATGCTGGCCCAGACCATGATACCGTTTTCAAAGTCGGCTCATTCTTTACAGAAGTTGTTGCAGAGCTTGCATAGCTCTATCTTCACAATTTCATTTTTAAAACGAGTTATCAGCCGACCGGCCATGAATCGGCCCGTCGACAAGTAAAGAAAACTCACGATCTTGATTCAATTCCAGCTGCGGATGAAGTCTGTGGGAGTGTCTGGTCCAGATGCTTCGCCGAGTTCTGTTATTCATTGCACTCCCTTTTAATTGAGCTGACACCTGGAACCTCTTCGACGGCATTTC
>NC_013491.2:2353994-2359731 GCF_000004555.2 Caenorhabditis briggsae | reverse complement strand
CGGTTTGAGGCGTGTGTGTGTGTGCGCGCGCATAGTTATCTATTGATCGGTGTTTCTTAGTTGGCAGGCACGCAACGAGAGTCATCTTTTTTCTTCTGGTCCCTCTTTCCTTCCAATCAGTCTGTTTATTGGTACCTGTGAATACGCTTATTTCGCAATTCACAATTATTTTCTCTTTTTTTCCAATTCGAAAAAATTGTTTTTTTTCCTGAAATTTTATGATATTTTGATAACCTTGATCCTTATCCATTTTTTCTGCAATTCAGCATTGTTTCTGTTTTCTTCAAAATTAATCTCCTTTAAAAGTAATCTTACAGTGCACAGCATTGGTTCAGCAAATGTGCTCCACTGGCAAGGGAATCTTTTAAGTGAAGGTAGGAATCAGCAGAAACCACCTATTCACATAGATCGGGAGTGGCATGGTCAAAAACCTATAAATCCGTTTTCAAAGTCTGCTAACGAGAACTTTGAAATGCTGAAATTCCAGATTCGGTACCAAAAAATCACATTTTCAGTGTAATATCGGTAAATTTCAAATTCGATTTTCTTCACTCCTAAGAGGTTTTAAAACTTGAATTATCTTGTTTTAGACTTGAAATTATGTGGAATTTTATATTTCAAACATTTTCTGAAAAATGTAAAAGTTTTGGAAAATTTCAAAATTTTTCTAGATTTCGGTGGACCCAAGTTTCCGATTTTGCAAACTTTTTGAAGAAAATGTTTGAAATATGAAATTCCACACAATGTCAAGTATAATACAATAAGTTTCAAGTCCTATAACCTCCTAGGAGTAGAGAAAATCAAATTTGAAAATTCCCGATTTTACACTGAAAATGGGATTTGTTGGTACTGAAACTGGAATTTCAGCACTTCAAAGTTTTCGTAAGCAGACTGTAAAAACGAGTTTATAGGTTTTTGACCATGCAACTTTCGATCTATGTGAATAGGTGGTTTCTACTGATTCCTACCTTCACTTAAAAGATTCCCTTGCCAGCGGAGCACATTTGCTGAACCAATGCTGTGCACTCCAAGATTACTTTTAAAGGAGATTAATTTGGAAGAAAACTGAGACAATGCTGAATTGCAGAAAAAATGGATAAGGATCAAGGTTATCAAAATATCATAAAATTTCAGAAAAAAAAACACTTTTTTCGAATTGGAAAAAAAAGAGAAAATATTCTTTACAATTTCTTTTTGAAAAAGGCTGAATAGGGACTCATTCTCTATCACTCTTTCGTTATCTTCATATTCTCTCTTTCAAAAATTCAATTTCACCGATTTTTCAGATGGCTACTGCTTCTTCCACGACTCCTTGGTGTGGATTCGATGAGTTCCACATCGATCTCATCAAGTTTTTCCGAGACCGCGCCGTGCAGACAGTCGAGCCATTGAAATTGCGCACCTTGTGCAGGGAATTCATGAAGGATAATTGTCCACATCTGACTATCCCTCATCTTCAGCATCGGTGAGTTGTGGATTTTAAATCTTTGACTTTTTTTTTAACCGATATGTTTTACAGCGCCGCTCTCGTCAAAAACCGAATCCATGAGTTGAAGGAGTTTGATATGGAGACTAGGATCAGAATGCTGTTCGCATTAGGTGTTCCTGTCGATGAATACTTTGCTGATGAGTAAGTAGAAGAGCAATTAAAGAAAAACGCGAAATACAAGAATTTTCAGGATTCGTGAGCAGGAAGACGTGATCTTGGAACTAGATGAGCGCAATCGAATCACAAAGTACGAAAAGAAGGGAGGAATCAAGTTGACCGGCAAGCAGGTGAGCAGTTTTTTGCTAGAAACTTTATGAATTGGCCTGGCAATCCGAGCCGGCCAGTCATTCCATTACTGAAGATCCATAATCCCAATTTTTCAGACCCATATTGGCTTTCGAGGGTTCTCGGAAAAGGATCGGAGTATTCAGAGCCGAATGATGGAGCATCTGGCTAAAAGGTCGACAACTGTCAACGCTCCTCTTCCAGTTACTGCGTTCTTGAACGATTTCAAAGAATGTACCGGAGAAGAGTCGCTGGTGGGCATGATGTGGAAACGGTGAGGCTAATGTAAATTGTTTGAAAATTGATAAATTGTAAATAATTACAGATATGACGTCGTCAAGTCGAACATTTTCGGCGCGACAGAATACGATTTGAATACTCGAATCAAGATGCTTTTTATCTCCGGAGCCAGACTTCCGGATCGTGTTCTTAAAGAGTGAGTGAGCTGACCATTTGAAAGTATAGACTTCGGATCTTCTGAATATTCAATCTTCAATAGGAGAACAAACTTTCTCAAAGAAATCGATCAACATGCTCTCATTTCAGACTTCAAAACATTGCTTTTGTCAATGTCGACTCAGAGAACCGGATCATTGGGTTCTGTGCTTATGACGGAAGCCTCGACTTAATAGGCACTCACATGCACCTCGGAAAAAAGAAGTCCGTTTTTGAAGAATCTTTGAATACCGAACCGGAGGAGGATTACTATGGGTATAACGATGTCTCCGGCAACAGCAATCTGGTTGTTCCGAAAAGAGAAGAGAGTGAGGAGAGGTAACGATTTTGTATTCATTGGAGTGATAAAAGTGTATACGTTTAAAGGCGAAGCCAGAAAAGAAAGCCCGTCGAGCTGAAAAGTTTGGGGGAACCAGTGCCCAAGAAGAATCATTCGATGCCAGGTCCAAGTTCGGTTAAGAAAGAGGTCACTGAGCAAGAAAGATTGGAGAACTATATGGCTGGAATCGATTCAACTTCTCCTGTGAGAATCAAATTCGTATCAACATCGTGAGTTTTTTCTTGCAAAGAATGATGTTACGAATTTCCTTACTTTACAGATCAGAACCAATGGACGTCATCGGCAGTGGTGAAGTACTGAGAATTCTTCGCAATTTGCTCTGGTCCCTGTGCAATCCACATCTCACCAACCTCTTGAAAACAGTTGAGGAGGCTTTACTGCACAATGCTCATGAGGATATCCCAACGGAGGCTCTCAAATGCGTTTTTCTCTCAAGCCTCTATCTCGGACAAAGTCATGCTGCTGAGATCGTCCCGGTGGATTCACTGGGCCCATGGAAATCGTACCCTTACGAACAATTCCTCATATTGTACCGCTTCACCGTGTACAGTTTGGACAAGAATGAGCAACTTGAAGAGGTCCAGCAGAAGATCACCGAATTCATAGGAACTGCTGGAAACAAGGTTTTCTAAGTTTTCATTTCCATTTTATAACTTAAAATATTTTTCCAGAAACTCGAGACAACGAGACTCAAAATGATGGTCGAAAATGTCCTCGCCTTGGTCACCTAAATATGGACGTCTACTATCCATCTCCACCGATTTCAATTTTCTTGGTCTATTTTATTTTATTTTCTGTCCAATGTTATTTTTCTGTTCTCAGTATTTGACTCGCCTGAAATCTCTGTAATTCCCTTTATTTCTGATTTCCTTCATTTCCGAATCTTAATCTTGATTTTAGGACGGACTTTCCATGTCAATTGCAAATGTATTCTTGATTTCTCAGTAAATTATTAGCAATTTCATTTCTGATAATTTTTCTTGTAATTTCGCCAACAGAGATATGAGAATTGATTCTGAAAACGCATTAGAAGTGTTTGAATTTGCAAATTTCATTAAACTAGCGCTTCCGATGGTTTCAAAGCTCATGTAAAGCTAGGTGAAAGTTGGTTCGAACTCCCAAAAAAACGCAGAAAGCGCCAACACACCCGCTGACACATTTGTCGGACTCGTTTGCGCGTTTATCGGACGCGTATTTTCCCAATTCTTCAACAAAAGCATTGTGTAATACTGTTTATTGATTATCTCACTTCTCTGAAGGATGATTAGTTAAAATTTCAGAAAAATAGAGAAAAATGAAAATGGAATGAAAACTGGAGAGCTAGTGTCCAACAGACAAAATCAGAATGGAAATAGAGACAGTTGAATTTCCGGGAGCAAAAAAAAACATCGGGTGGATTTCGTATAAAAATTGGGGATTTGGTGATTGAATAAAAAACGGAGAAGAACTATCTAGAAGTACCGTTACACGTAGCAAAAACCGAGTTCGGCGTAAATGACAGAAATCGGAAGATACTGGGGAGGGATAGGAATAAATAATCATCAGCTTTGGAGTTTTCAAGGATAAATCCCGTTTTGGTTTTCAATTTCTTTGGAGTGTACTGGCGTTGTGTTTGCATCTAACCATGGATCCGTCGATTGGCAGGTTCTTATCCATTCTGCTGCGGAGCTCGAACATCATTCCAATAGTTGTAATGATCTCAGTGGCAATGCTCTGGAATTAGAAAAAATTAAAAGAAATCTATTCTGTGAGAAAGTGTTACCGAAGTGAGCACACAGAATGTATGGCAGAAAAATCGATTCTCCGGATCACGAGCGACGAAACAGAAGAAGTTGAGATCTTTGCGGTCCTGACAGACGACTCGAATTGTGTAGACACCGTATCCATCAAGTAGAGTCTGAAAGTGAGAATATTTGGTTCCTTGCTTTCTCATAATCAGTCCACAAATATTATGTTGCTGGATTTTTTTTTGAGGAATCGTCAGATCGACCGACTGTTTTGGACTCATTTACTGGGACGAGTTTTTCAGACAATAGATATAGCTAGAATTTTAGAAAATGTTTAGGAAAGGTCTTTCCCAAGTAACAAGGCACATATTGCTGGGACACCAAACCCTTGCACAAATTTTTATCATTTTTTCACCGTAAAACCTGTAATAAAAGGGTCCCCATACTGTCAACTTTGATCTTAATTTTCTCCATTCCTATGCAAGCTATCAAAACTGTGTCAACGAACAAAACATCACTGATATTATGGTAAACAATTTATCAGTTGACAGATTTTTGATATCTTCGACACGACCGAAGAGAAATTAGCTCAAACTTCACAATGTTGAGGCTCTCCTATTGCAGGTTTCTCGCTCACTCCATTTTTCAAACTTTCTAGAACTCACTTTGAATTTCTCATCGAAAATGGTAATACCATTACAAGTCAAGTCCAACGTGACACGAGGAATCGTCTCCCAATCAATAATCGACTCTTTGATAGCTGTCATAGCAACGTGCGCCTCATCAGAACAATCCGTCTCTCCAATCTCCTGAACGCCAAGATGGTGAGCACGATAGACAACGTTTCCTTGGAGCAGCTTGTTCTTGATCTTGTCGAAATCACCCTGCGGGCACTCGGCACACGCTTGCCTGCAACAAATAGGTGTTACTCTAAAAATTCTATGAAATCTCACTGTCTCGAAGTTCTTGGAGGAAGTGGTGGTGGTGGCGACATGAGAGGCTTCATCGTCTGCAGACGATTGTTATACTCTTGTCGCTTCTCATCCTCCGCTTTCTTGAAGGAATGCAGGATACGAGCAATGTGTCCGGGGCGGGTGATGCCGAGTTGCTGGAAAAAACTTAAGTTTAGTTCCAGGAACAGAGGAGCGAGTTGTACCATTAGCTTCGCAGTGTCCCAATCAATTTCAGTCAGCTTTGTCATGTGCTTGTAGCCAGCTGCGACAAAGTTGGAGATGTAGTCTTGGAGTCCAATGAAGTTGAGCCATTCACTGACATAGAAGAAGCGTCCTGAACATACAAGAAATTGGTTTTTAGAAACATTTTGCAGAGATTTTGATTTCAACTTTTTGCTGATTTTAAACTCGAGGCGTTTCTTCAATGTAGCCAAGTCGCCCGGGGTAACATTTTACAGATTTCACGGATTTTTCAGCAAGTTGGAAT
>NC_013491.2:2323388-2353856 GCF_000004555.2 Caenorhabditis briggsae | reverse complement strand
ATTCCAACTTGCTGAAAAATCCGTGAAATCTGTAAAATGTTACCCCGGGCGACTTGGCTACATTGAAGAAACGCCTCGAGTTTAAAATCAGCAAAAAGTTGAAATCAAAATCTCTGCAAAATGTTTCTAAAAACCAATTTCTTGTATGTTCAGGACGCTTCTTCTATGTCAGTGAATGGCTCAACTTCATTGGACTCCAAGACTACATCTCCAACTTTGTCGCAGCTGGCTACAAGCACATGACAAAGCTGACTGAAATTGATTGGGACACTGCGAAGCTAATGGTACAACTCGCTCCTCTGTTCCTGGAACTAAACTTAAGTTTTTTCCAGCAACTCGGCATCACCCGCCCCGGACACATTGCTCGTATCCTGCATTCCTTCAAGAAAGCGGAGGATGAGAAGCGACAAGAGTATAACAATCGTCTGCAGACGATGAAGCCTCTCATGTCGCCACCACCACCACTTCCTCCAAGAACTTCGAGACAGTGAGATTTCATAGAATTTTTAGAGTAACACCTATTTGTTGCAGGCAAGCGTGTGCCGAGTGCCCGCAGGGTGATTTCGACAAGATCAAGAACAAGCTGCTCCAAGGAAACGTTGTCTATCGTGCTCACCATCTTGGCGTTCAGGAGATTGGAGAGACGGATTGTTCTGATGAGGCGCACGTTGCTATGACAGCTATCAAAGAGTCGATTATTGATTGGGAGACGATTCCTCGTGTCACGTTGGACTTGACTTGTAATGGTATTACCATTTTCGATGAGAAATTCAAAGTGAGTTCTAGAAAGTTTGAAAAATGGAGTGAGCGAGAAACCTGCAATAGGAGAGCCTCAACATTGTGAAGTTTGAGCTAATTTCTCTTCGGTCGTGTCGAAGATATCAAAAATCTGTCAACTGATAAATTGTTTACCATAATATCAGTGATGTTTTGTTCGTTGACACAGTTTTGATAGCTTGCATAGGAATGGAGAAAATTAAGATCAAAGTTGACAGTATGGGGACCCTTTTATTACAGGTTTTACGGTGAAAACTCCAGCAATTTCTCTGGCGCGGCCTCAGCAAAATTGCTGGGTTTTCTGCTTTCTGCATAAGGAAAAAAAAACCAGCAATTCTGAATTGCTTTTAAATTGCTTCTCACTGAATAACCCCATTAGATTACGGACCGTCGTAAATATCGTTACAATTTGAACACGGATGTTTCCGGCAAGAAATTCCTCTCGTTTTTCAAGTTTTTCACCATTACGAGTGTGTAAGTGATCGGAATTTCAATAAATTGAGAAATACTCGTTAATGTTTATTTTTGAGCGCCGATTTTATATGTTACGCCCTTTGTGGGCTAATTAAGGAAGTTTCTGTTATATTGACTTTCTATGATTATCTCTAAACTCGCCTGCACTTGCAACCGCATCTGTGAGCCTATCCAGCTCTGACATAATCTTGAATTTGGTAACATCGTCGACTCCAATCTCAGTGAGAATGCCTCTGTTGATGGTTCCCTTCAACTGATCCATCTTATCATAACCATTATTCTGAAGGAGAGTTCCAACTGCAGCAGCTTGCCCTGGAGCTAGCATCACATCGCTTTCCAACCACTCGATGATTGTTTTCGGTTGCTGAAATAGAAATTTATCTTTTTCCAGTGTCCCTCTATTTCTCTAAATTTAACAAAAAGAACCGAGAAATACCTTTTTAATAAAAAGCGATTTTTGATCTCTGAGCTCATCCTCGACGAGAGTGACGCTCAGCGCTTTTGAGCCACGATCACGGAGATAGACGGCTACACGGGGCTCGTACTCGCGCTCGAACACACTTTCACGACACGGAGCGGCACCGAACGAGTCGAAGACACTTTCCACCTGTATACCAAAGAAATGCAACTAAAAAATTTTGAGCTAATTAAAAAAATTAATTATCAACTGAAAATTCAACTGATAGAGGGCGACTACACCAAAAATCGAAATTATACACATTTTCTTCAGAATATCTCCCATCTAATTTTCAAAAACACATACCCTATCCCAGCTCGGCTCCTCACTGGTCGTCGTGTCTGACTTCTGATCAGATGACGGTGACGACAAGTTGTCTGATGGTGACAGCGAGTTGAGAATCAGATTTGTCGTTCCATTCTGTCGTCGAATTCTCACCGGCTCTTCAGGCTCCACGTAACTGCTGCTGTTCATCTGAACTTTTGACGTGGATTCACTGCTACTGTTGCTGGATGTCGAAGAGAATTCAGAGAAAAAGTTGGAGGTTGTCGAATCGATAAGACGAGATTTTCCACAGAGTGCGTCGAAAATAAACGCCTTCGATGTGTTTGGAGATGGTGGACTTTCGCCAGAAGCTGTCGTTGGTTTGTGGAGATCATCAAGGAAGATGGCGGTGACATTGTTATCTTTATCCACAGTGTGCCCATGTCCATAAATGACACTTCCAGTTACTGATCCAGTAATCTCCTCTGGCATCGCAAGTGGTGCTCTTCCATTATCCCTTTCTCGGTTGAACTTTTCTTTGTCGAGTGTAGAGCATGCGTAGGTCAGAGAAGATGTCACACTGCTGGCTCTGGTATCCAATCTTGGACTTTGAGTGAGGCCTAGAGACTCTTCTCGGTCACATGTGGTACGGGATAAGGAGAATGCTGAAAAATATCATATTGATTCTCAATTTCTTCTTTAAGTTTGACTCACGATGGCGCTGCAGTTGTCTTTCCAGTGTTCTATCCAGTGCTGGCTCTTGGATAAATGCCTCATTTAGGTTCGGACGTGAATGATCAGGGATTTTTGGCGTGTAGGTAGTTGGCTTCGGTAGAGTTGAATATCCAGTTTGTCTTCGTAGGGATGATGATCTTGCCAAAGGTGACCCTGGTCGTGCGAAAATCGCCGAGTTGTTAGGGACATTGTCATATGGGGCTGGAGCTGGTGGTGGTGGACGATTACAAGTAGCGGTGAGCTGATTCTTCTGCCATTCGTTAAATCTTGTTGGGGAGTTGTAAGCGCAGTTGTCACCAGGAAGAACAGACGCTGAAAAAAGGAAATATAAGAGTCCTATTAACAAAAAACGCAAAATATACTCACCAATCTTCTCCGTTGGCCTAGACCGAACAGTTTTGAGGCGCGTTGGAAGTGTATCACTGGATCGCTGACACGAGTAGTGTTTGGTGTGATAGCTTGGTGATGTCAACGGGAATCTTCCGGTTCGTGGAGCTCGGTCGTACATCGAACTGTTCCAGGTACGATTTATTGAGTTAGTGGTGTATGGCCCTTCAGAGCGGACACTGTTCAGAGCTTCTGGAGAATCATCTGGCGACAAATCACGGAGTCTGGCAGAGATTGAAGGCGGCTGGTAGATGGCATGGTTGTTGCGGCGTTGATCAGGGAAGACTTGGACTGAAATTATTCAATTTTCGATTTTTTTCTCATCTCGTCCCCCTAAGACGTACCACTAGCCTGACTTGGCAATGGCTGCCAAATTGCCTCCCGCTCGTTGTCACTCTGACTTCCTTCCGTCTCTCTACCCGAATCTCGACGATCCATTCCTTCGATAATCTGTCTACACTCCTTCCATCCTTCTGGATTCTTGACAAAATGAGCGATTTCATTGCGGCGATTCTCTTGAAGATCGATTATCATTTGAAGAACCGTCTGGCCATGCTGATTTTTGATTTCCGTATTGACCCCGCTTTCTATGAGCCAAGCGACCGCTTGAACTTGTCCGCAAGCCGATGCCACGTGGAGAGCAGTGCCGTCTTCGGTGGTGTAGTTGATTGAGAATCCATATTGGCGGAGAACCTGGAATAGAAAATGTATTTTTGGATTTTGGAGACAAAAATCGGCGGAAAACAGTCTATCAAAGTCGCAGAATTTTCAATTTTCCTGGAAATTTTTAACACATATATTGGAGGGTACAACGAGGGAACAGAACGTTAGAAGTACTTTAAGCTTACAAAATTCACAATTAGGGAGTACAAAATACGAAATTTTCAGGTATTTTGTACCCGGAATCGAGATTTTTGCCCTACTAAGTACGATTACTCATTTTTGAGCGTTTTAACTAGCATTTTTGCTGACCAAACCCTTGGAAACCAGGCGAAACTATTCGAAATCATTTCTAGAGCATACATTCAAAAAAAAACCTAAAAAGGGAAAAAAAGTAACACAAATGGTGCGGGTCAGATCAATAACCTGGCGAGACGGGGCAACACCAACAGTATGGCGAGAGGGAAGATACGCAGGTGGTATAAGACAGGTTGAGGCCAAATGATGCGCAGTGTATGCGCAGATAGGGCTCAGGAAATGCGTATGTGTTGTGTATAGGCTGATCAGATAATATGCCCGGTGGTCTTGTGATTTTCACTCCAGTGGAAATTTTTTTAAATATTTTTCTTTCAATTTATGATAATCAAAAACATTCATCGTTGCTAGAGACTACTTCGCAAACAATTTTAAAATTCTCGTCTTTCCTACAACTTACCGAATGACGTATCATTGTCATCTTGTAATCAGAAAAAAACGGAAGGCGTCATCTGCTTTCCATTCATTAAAAGTTTGCTTAACGCTACCAGAACAAAAGCCGTGCCCAACTTTTTTTTTCTATTTATAAACTGCTACTACCTATGACACACAACCTATTCTGCATTACCCCCTTCCTCCCTTTTTGCTATTCTCAATGACTGAATAATGAATAGAATAGTAGCAACTCACTTTCATGCACTCAACATGATTGTATTTGGCTGCAAGATGGAACGGATAGATTAATGGACGTTTGATGTCTGGTGATCCGACACGAAGCGAGTCATAAGCTGATTGGACCGGGAACTTTGGCCATTTCTCGCAGAGAGCTCTGATAGCTTCGGCACAGCCGATTCGAGCAGCCACGTCGATCACATTCTCTTTGTTCTCGTTTCGAATGAATGGATCGGCATTTTTCTGGAAAATTCGATATATTGTTAACGCTCTTATAGATTTACCACCCCGAACTCTCAACTTTGAACCCATATATCTCGGTTTCTGTAAAAGATATCAAAAAGTTGTCAACTGACAATTTTTTTTGATATTATGGTGAATATTCTGTCGGTGGACCACTATTCCATATCTTCTACAGGAATCGGGATAAATGGGTTCAAAGGTGACAGTTTTTGTGGCCTCCTTCTATTTGATTTTTTACAATAAATTGGCTTTAAGTCAAAGTTGGGGGAGTTTTTCTAGAGAAGTTTAGATTCTAGGAAACTTTCAAAACCAACCTTTATGAGATAAAATACAACTTCAATATGGCTTCTCTGAACGGCCAGGTGCAACGGCGTCTCATTGAAAATGTTGACAGCATTCAGAATATCTGCTGGCTTCTCCATCGTCTGCAGCAGCAACATCTTCACAATCTCCAGATTTCCATTCCATGCAGCCAAGTGGATTGGTAGTATGTTTTTGGTACTTTTGCACAAAATAAGTAGTGGTTCATAGTCCATCAACAACTTGCTAATCTGGTTCTGATTCTCGAGTACTGCATGATGGAGAAGTGTGAAGTCGGACTTCTCATCCTTGTAATCTGTCAGCCAGTGACTATCGGATTTTGTTGTGAAGAATCTAAATTTTGAGGGGGTTACTTCAGAACTCAAATGCCTAGAATCTTACTTTAAACCACTTCGAATCTTCCTTCCTCGCTTGGAACTGAGAAACAGGGCAACTTTATCATATTCGCCTTTTTTGCAAGCATCTATCACTTCTGTTTTCGATATGACATAATCCTTGAGGCTCATCTCATCTGTATTCCTGTGAAAGTTTTAGATTAAAGTTTGAAAAAAAGATAGGGGAGGAGAAACTGAAAGGAAAGAAAAAACTAAAAATAGAAGAGCGAAGTAAGAAATGTTCTGAAGCTGGTTTTTGCTTTCTCTATAACTCAATTTACAGAATTCTCAGAAGGATTAAGAAAGAAACTTTCCCTCTCACAAAAGAGTACATAAAACGATCGGAAGTGCCAAATATGTACAAAAAGAGAGGCCCCGCGCGGGAAGTGAGAATAAAAAGAGTTGAGGGAGGGGGGAGGTCCCGGAGAAGAATGTCTCGTAATGTATTGCATTTTACTCGCTTTTCACCAAAATCTCGACAAGAGTGGTGAAATGGGGGAGGAGAGGCGCTGATGTGGGTGTGGGGGGTCGTCTGGTGTGCCTCTACGCCCCAAAACTACGATGGGAGGCCCGCCCCCTAGACTTCCGACTATTTTTGTTGTTGGTATTTTGCAGAGTGCATTTGGGAGAGGGGGAGGAGCGACGGAAGGCAACAACAACAACATGGAATAAAAAAGAAAAGTACAGCTAATAGTACTAATAGTTGAGAAAGATGTGAATGTGTGATAGAAAGAAGCTTATTTTCCGAGAAATAGAGTGAGGGGATGAGAACTTCTGACATTGGAAAAAAAGATGGAAAATAATAAAGATGTCAAAGAATAAACCAATTTCTAAACTAGGTTGTGATTTCTGGCATATGTAACATATCTTCACAGTTCCCAGAGAATCCATACACCGTATTTGCTCAACTAGAAGCTCATAATACGTGCACTTCAAGCTCAATTATCTCTGTTCTATCAAAAATCTGTCAACTAATAAATTATTTATCATAATATCACCAATGTTTTAACAGTTGGTAACTTTTTGATATCTTTTGAAGAAACTGAGATAATCGAGCCCAAAACGCAAGTGATATTTGAGCTTCTATAGAAAATTTTCAAATATTCCAAAATATGAAAATTTCAAAAAAAGAAGTTCAAATTCCCAAAAGTTTTGAACTTCCAAAAATTTCGAAACTTTCCAGAAAAATTCAAAAATATCTAAATAATTCTAAAAATCCAAAAATCCATATTTTTTTATATTTCACTAAATTTTAAAACTTAAACTGTTGAATGTTTTGAAAATCGAATTTTTAAAATTTCTACAGCTTGAAAATTCTCAAAAATCCCAAATTTTTAGATATCTCAAAAATTTTAAAGCATGAAATGCGGGAAAATCTAAAAGTTCCAATTCTAAAAGTTTTCGATTCCCAACCATCCAGAAATTAACATTTACCGTAATCACTCTAATAGAACGCCACCCAAATCGTCAAATTTGAGCCCATGTATTTCATTTTCTGTGAGAGATATCAAAAAGTAGTTAACTGATTAAATGTTGCTCATATCATGATAAACATTTTATCGGTTGACAACTTTTTGATATCTTTCGAATGAAGTGAGATATATAGGCTCAAAGTGGACGTTCCGGGTGGCGTTCTATTAGAGTGTTTACGGTGACTAGATTTCCTAAAAAATATTCAGATTTTTGGAAAAAAATCCTTATCGGAAATTTTGCAACTCTCTGAAAATTCTTATACTAGAAAAAACAAATTCTGATCAAAAAACGCATTTGCTCGGTTTCTCCGAAAAAAGTTCTTCTCTTCTTTTGTCAAATAATCAGATTTCTCAATTAGAAGGCACGCGACTACGGAGCACACAAGAGCCAGGATAATGCACTTTTTCAATTTTTCCTATTTCGAAAAATTGAAACTTCAAATTGTAGTTAATAATGCGTGAAACCTAGGGAAATGAGAGTCAAATAGATTATAATGATGGGAAGAAAAAGAAAAAATGTGGGGGACAAAGCACTTTTGAAGTGCAGTAAAGGAAAGATGAGGAGGAGGAGAAGAAGTAGGAGGAAATAGTGGAATTGATAAACCCGATGTTAAGTTGTAATAAGTGTCTCCTACGTGTTGCATATGTCAACGAACACATCAAGTTAAACACTTCACATTGTGTTAGAAGAAACAGGAAGAATCTGATATGATAGTTCTTAAATCAATTTTTGGTGGAATTTAGCAGGTGTTTGAGCTGCTTGGAATCAAGCTATCAAATATAAAAGTGTGAATTTGCAAGATTGGTTGCTTTGGATGAGAAGATATATGTCAAGTTAAACGTGCATTCATCCATCTTCTATCACCCAGTCCTTTCCATTTCTTCTCCCACCGACAATTATCACCTCCGTGCCTGGCCAATCAACCCATATCATCTTTTTTCCTTCTACTTTGAAGCAGCAGAAAAAAAAAGAAAGAGAAAACAGCAACATGATATGATGGCTATATGGGAAATGTCAAATAGTAGAAAAGTTATGATGATGACACCAGGTCGCATAAAAGAGTGAGTGACACGAATAATAGTAATAATAATAACGCGCTCCTTTTTTTCAGTTGAGTGCATTGCATATATACTCCTCCCGTTAACTGGTAATTGGTATGTAGTGGGAACCGTGTCAGGGGATGAAGAAAGACCAATAAGATGCGCTTGTTAGGTGAGTGGGGGGTTGCCGGAAATGAACAGAAAGCGTGGGAGAGTTCGGAGAAGAAGAATTTCGGCGAGTGTGTTCAAAAATAGGGAGGGAATAATCCACTGGGAATTGATATTTTTGGGTGTCCCGGAATGAAAATATGGGCAAAAATCAATCATTTGGCAATTTCGATAATACCGTGAACACAGTTGAATGCCACTCCTAAATTTTAAATTTGAGCCGATTTATCTCGATTCCGGTGCAAGATATCAAAAAGTCGTCAACTGATAAAATGTTTATCATAACATCAGTAACATTTTATTAGTTGATCCTTTTTTGATATCTTGTACAGAAAATGAGCTATACTTCATCGATTTTGCATAAGAAACGCGTGCAGTTTACCTAGAGAAACTAGCTTGATTTCTAATTCTGTAGAAGGAGAAGAAGAAGAAGAAGTGTGAAACCATCATAACTTGAATCGAAACCGCCTGAGGACACAAGGAGAGGAAGCGCTCACAGTACAACACTGTTTGAAGTTCTGCGAATCCAAAAACGCGTCAGATTAGGGAAAAGCTACCATAAAACCTGTATTAGAAAGGCACATTGGAAGTACCAGAGAATGATATAAGGCCTGACCCTTCTAATATAGGTCTTACGTTGTTCTAAATCTAGATTTTAAAAATCCTAAACTAATAATACATAAATTTATTGAAGATGAAAGATAGAAAATTAGAAGTGACGCTGAAGAAGGCTTGCATTGATGATTACATGTAGGTGTAGTAGGAGTCCGTTGAGGCTGTGTCGTCATCGTTGGAGCTGAAAAGTTGGACGAAATTAATAAAATGAGCTACAGTATCCTCTCAATTTACAATGACTCTGGTATCCGTTTAGT
Organism: Caenorhabditis briggsae; assembly: GCF_000004555.2. Taxonomy (NCBI): domain Eukaryota; kingdom Metazoa; phylum Nematoda; class Chromadorea; order Rhabditida; family Rhabditidae; genus Caenorhabditis; species Caenorhabditis briggsae. Next base: position 2,344,684 of record NC_013491.2, on the reverse strand, counting down.
TACAGTGACTCTGGTGGCTACAGTATTCATGTTGTTACAATGAATTTGGTGGCTACAGTATCTTAGTAGTTGAAATGACTCTGGTGTCAACCGTATCCCTCTGGTTACAATGTTTCTGGCGGTTATAGTATCCCAAAAATTACAATGACTCTGCTGGCTGCAGTTACCCTCTAGTTACTATGACTATGGTGTCTACAGTATCCCTCTAGGTACAATGATTTGGTGTCTACAGTATCCCTCTAGGTACAATGATTTGGTGTATACAGTATCCCTTCAGATACTATCATTTTGGTGGACACCAGGAAAGATATGTTTGTTTTGAAAAATTAAAATGAAGCTACATCTGAATTTATTGAAATAAGGAGCTACGGTGAATTTTTGAAGCCTGGTAGCTAGTAAGCCTAGTATGCTACAGTAATCATAATGCTACAGTAAATCTGCAGTGACCGAATTTTCAAAGCTCTAACATGTCAGATCCAGGAATCTAGTAACTACTTTAGGTATAGGAAAATTTAGTGATGGGAAAATTTGTATCTGCCAGTTGTTACCTCGAATTATTAAGCTTAATCTAAACGCCTTAACACTTGCACTTCGAGCCTAATTATCTCGGTTCCTGAGAGCCATATCAAAAATCTGCCAACTGATAAAATAATGGTGATATTATGACAAACATTTTATCAGTTGACAGATTTTCGCTATCTCTTGAAGAAGTTGAGATAATTGAGCTTAAAGTGAGAATATATAGATGGAATTTTACTAGAGAAAACACGGTATGCTTAATTTTTTATCTCTATCAAGTTGAATGGACCCATCAATGAACTAAACTGTTTTTGGAAAGTTTGCTCCCTTCACTAACCTGAACAGTTTGTACCATGGTCGCCTTTTGGTCTTCTTCAATTTCTTCTTCTCCTCATACTCTTTCTTGCATGCCGCCTTCATTTCCATGTGCAGTTTTTTGGCCTCATTTTTCACCGTCTTTTCCAATTGCTTTCTTTCCTTCTCCGCCAATTTAGCCAAGACCTTCTTCTCCTTCTTCTCCTCTTTCGACATAGATTTAGAGTCCATGTATTTCTTCTTGTACTTCTTGATGGCAACCACAAAGTAGACCGATTCATCATCGGCATCAATGTCTTCATAAATGTTTCCGTCGGTGTACCATGGTCCCTTTGGAGGCTCCCAGACCTTTTTGTTGTAGACGATCGCGTAGCCATAGTTGGAAGTGGGGTCCACACCTTCTAGTAGGGACTTTTCGGCATCCTCACCAAACGATGTATCCACAGAAAATGTAGAGTCGTCGTATGGAATGTCAGAGTCGGACTCGCAAACAACTTCTTCGGTTTTCTGAATGCTAGAGAAAACACTGACCGGTTGTTGACGAGAAGAGTCCGAGCAAACGACATCCATGGTTGGTGGTGGTGCGGGAATTTCCATGTAGTCCTCAGTAGATGAGTCCAACTCTCCAACTGAGAATCCAGAAGAATTCAGTGAAGAATCCAGAAAATCGTAGGGGACGTATGCTTTGACAAACTGGGCTTTCTCTTTTACAACAGCCTTTCCATTATCAAAATCATAGCCAGCGAACATGAGGAAGAACCGTATGAAGGTCCAATTGGGGTTGATCTGAGAGTAAACGGCATCCTGGAGGCCGTCCTCTCTGCTCGACTCCCAAATAGTTGGTGGAATACAGCATTGAGGGAAGCGGCGTAGAATACGCGGCATCTCTGTGCCGAATGACCAAATGAAGTGAACTATCACTGCTCCGACAGGGCAGTGGGCGTGTCTTGCCGAGTCCTTTGTCGCCGGCGCCGCCACTGGGACCGTACGTCGAATGGCGACACGCCCCGAAGGGAAGGAACACTTCTGGAAGGTTTGTGGAGAAGAAAGGGTGAGCAAAAGAGCTGTTGTTTCAGAGCAAGCGTTGCTGGAGATGTTTCATAACGGATTTGGAACCGAGGAGAAAAAAAAAGAAAAAAAAACAAAAAAAGAGGGTGGACAGGTGAGAATATGTTGTTTTTTGATTCAAGTCGAAGAACAACATTGAAGAACAACATCGGGGAGAGAAGCAGGTGGCTTCTGTTTTGTAATTTCACACCTGTCGATGTTTTTTTTTTCAATTTGAACTTCTGCATTTGAATATGGGAAAGTGGGAGGAAGAGAGAAGGGCCCCTCTTGAGGGGGGCCGGAGTATACAAAAAGTTCCGGGGATATTTCGTGGGGAAAATCCTTGTAGTCGATTCCAGATCCACCGAATTATCTGAGACTTTCTGTGGCTTTTCCATTCATCTCGATTCTTCTTAGTCATCGGTTTCCAAACAACTTTCCTTTTTATCATTTTGATAAGAATGTTGTCCCCTATCCAGAATATATCCAATCATTTTTTGCCTTTTTTCCTTTTTAGGCAACTTCGCAAGTTCAAATTCCTCTCCCCTCTCATTAGTGCACCAATGACTTGGCCGCCGACACCATCCAGCACCACCACTGATTCCTCCAGCGCATCCCTTTGACGGAGAAGATAAGAGAGTCAGCGGCGTGTTGATAGAGGATGAGGTGTCCAGTTGATTTCTCTTTTTGGGTTTCATGGTGTCTTAGAAGTTTCCGACATGGGTGGTCGCGGTTGGTGCCGGGTGGTGGCTAGGGAAAGAAGAAAAAATTGAAATTGAGCTAAAAAATAGGAAAGAATAGGATAATCCAGAATTTGAAATATGAAATGAATGAAAGTGAGATCTTATATATGACTTGTTTCCTCTAATAAAATCCTACCCGAAACGTCAACTTTGAGCTCAATTATCTCGATTACTGTGTAAGATATCAATATTCTGTCAACTGATAAAACTTTGGGCACATTATCACAAATGTTTTACCAGTTTACAAAATTTTGATATCTCTGATAGCAACCGAGATAATTGAGGCCAAACTGCAGCAATTAGATGACGATGAATTCACGATAAAACTCACCGAAACCGTCAACTTCGAGCTGAGTTATCTCGATTTCTGTGAAAGACATCAAGAATTTGGCAATTGATAAAATTTTGGTAATATCATGAAAAATAATTTATCAATTGACAAAGTTTTGATATGTCTCTAACAAACCGAAATAATTGAGCTCAAAGCGGAACAATTAGATTATGATGAACTTACGCTAAAGCCCATCAAAACCGTTCACTTGGAGCTCAATTATCTCGATTTCTGTGAAAGATATCAAAGTTTTCTCAACTGATAAAATTTTTATCCTAATTTCACTAATATTTTATTAGTCAACGGATTTTAAATATCTTTTACAGTAATTGAAATTGTTAGTGACATTATGAGAAATAATTTATCAATTGACAAATTTTTGATATCTTCAACAGGAATCGAGATAATTAAGCTCAAAATTACCGGTTTGGACGGGCGTCAATTAGATGAAATACGGTATAAGGAATTTCATAACAGTATGAAATTTTAGAAAAAAAAATGAAAACTGGGAGAAATAGAAAAAGGGGAATAAAATTAATAAAAATTCAAAGAGAAACGAACGCATTGTAGAATTTCATTTTCAGTTTTTTTCTCAAAATTTTGAAAATTATTTCGAGACAAAAATTATTCCATCGTTTTTGTAATAGGCTATTTATGGGTTTCCAGATGCCAGAAGCGCGGGAATCTGAATTTTCTACATTTTTCAAAAGTCGTCATTCAGAAATTCTGATTCTTCGACTTAAAAAAAACTTGTATAATTCTCACTCCCTTGGTAGCTCAATTAGTTGCTCCTAGCAATCTCCACATTCTGTTCCTTTTTTTTGAAAGAATAGTTGATAAGTATTCATCTATCTTTCTGTATGTAGAGTAGGTCAAACTAGAGAGACACCGAAAATTCCAGAAAAAAGCTAAAAAGTAGTAACGTACTGGTTGAAAAATTGAAAGAACAGAAAAAGGGCGAGAAAAAGGAAATGAGTGTGAAACTCGTGGTTTTGATTCAAGCCCTATTTTGTGTTGACTTCTCAATTACATGTTGCTATCTGTTTGTTCGAGAGTCGATCATAGATAAGAAAGCGAGAATGTATGTGTTTGGGTTGAACATGTCTCCTCGACGTCTGTAATTTACAACGAGAAATTTCTATATTTTTTCAGATAATTTTTTAAGGTCCAGAAAAATGTTGAGGCCCAAAAAAACTTTTTTTCGAAAGTTATTATTAGCATTTTTAAATCTATCACCGTATTTCCTGTGCCCACCAAAACCGTCAACTTTGAGCTCAACTTTCTCAATTCCTGTTAAAGATATCAACAATTTGTCAACTGATAAAATGTTCATCAAAATATCACCAATATTTTATCAGTTGACGGATTATTTGTATCATTTTTAGGAATTGAGATAATTGAGCTCAAAGTAAACGGTTTGAGTTGTCTTCTATTAGAGTAAACGCGGTAATTAGCTTGTTACATTTGAAAAATATATAACTGAACACTGTATGTTTCTTTTTAGGCTACCGTACTCCTTCTTCTCCAAAAATCATGAAAATAATGGTTTCTAATTAGCTCATATTGTTTTTCGAAATATCGAAGAATAACCTTCCTATTCTTGTTCTTCTAGAATGTGTCATCCTTTTTCAGCCCTAAAACTACAAAAAAGTTGTTTTAAATTGGCTGAAATTGGTCTTGAAAACGTGGTATGGAAGGGAAGGATTGAAATCTTTGCCAATTAATAGAGAATCTATGAAAAAATAGGGTTTGAAGGATGGGGGATGGAGAAGGAGAGTGTGGGTGTATGGAAGATACTATTTTTTGAGAAGAAATGGAAAAAAGCAGCTTGATTTGTGCTAATTTGGAGAAGGGAAGGGAAATTAGAAAGATCGTTTCGAGCGAATTGGAGGGAATCATTTTTAACATTTTTGGGAAAACGAGAAACGGAGTAAGAATAGGAAAGGAAAAAATAAGTTATGGGAATTTTCAGGAAAAAACATATCAGGAAGAATGGGAAATTCAGAAAAGCATGGGAATGAAGAATTGCATACTCAAAAATCAACTAAACATGATTTTTGTTATTTATTTGAAACAAAAAACAGATTACCGTATTTTTTTCCTTTTCAGCCCACCCAAACCGTCAACTTTGAGCCCAGTTATCTCGATTCCTGTGAAAGATGTCAAAAACTTTTCAACTGATAAAACATTGGTTAGAATATGGTAAATAATTTATCAGTTGACAAATTGTTAATATGTATTGTAGAAGTTGAGATAATTGAGCTTAAAGTTGGAGGATTGGGTGGGCTGCTATCAGAGGAAGTTGTGGGAGTTTTAAGATAAAGCAAACATATTTAAAGATATGGGAATTTTTAGAAAGGCATGGGAACTCAGAATTATACATTCAAAAATCAATTAATCAGAATTTTTTTTTTGAAAGCTCACCCAAATGTCAACTTTGAGCTCATTTATCTCGACTCCTGTGAACGATATCCAAAATTTGTGAACAGATAAAATATTGGTGATATTATAATGAACAATTTCTCAGTTAACAAAGTTTTGATTAGTTTCACAGTAATCGAGCCAATTGAGCTCAAAGTTGACGGTTTGGGTGGGCTGCATCAATTCGAGGAAATGCGGCAAGCTGCGCTCATATCGGTTTTTCGAATTTTCCCTTAAAACTTGTCAACTACTAAACTGAAGCTCTATTTCTATTGAAAATTCTCTGAAATTTGCCAAACAAATTGAAAAGTTCTGAATCTCTTTTTTCAGGCTTTCAAAGTTGCCTAATTGATTAATGAACTTTTAACACTAACTAGAAATTCGAAAAATATGCAAAAATTCGTCTGAGAGAGCTTCTCACGAAAAACATGCATAGTGTTGACATTCCAAAATTCTACCATTCTTCTTCCCAAGGCCTGTGCATACACAAACACACGCACTTGTGCATCCTTCCTCCTCCGGCCACTCCCGACAAAGGATGGAAGCGATTGAGAAGCGCGCCCCGGCGGCACGGAAACACATTTTTGGGTTGGTTGGAAAACCGCTCTTCCTCGAAATTTGATATCTTCTCTCTTGCTCTTACGACTTTGCAACTAACTAAATGTTAAGGCGCGTGCGTGTATGACAGAGATAGTTAGTAAATTCAATCAGATACTAGAGCTCAATTTAGGAAAGTACTTTTTTGAACGAATTTTGAATCGAGAATCCAAGATGAAAGAAAAATAGCAAAAAGTGAGGAAAGAAAGAAGCAATTAGAAAATAGAGAAAAGAGAGACCAAATTATTCACTGAGAGCTGTATGATGGATCACCCGGAGATGACAAGGAACATCTGCCTGGGTTTGATGGACTTACCGTCTTGGAGACTTTTGTAACAAGCTTGACAGCAAACCAAACATTTTGGAATATAATTAGAGACTAGAAAGTAAATTGGGAAAATATACAGGAAAAATGGAAAAATACCAGAGCTACTGGTTCCGCTCAAAAACCGTTTGAACTGAACAAACAGTCGTTTTTCGTTTTTTGTTCGACTTTTCACTGTTTTGTTGGCTTCCGATTTGCCAACAGTTTGAGAACAATAGAATTCCCGACACAGGTGAAAATCGACTTTTAGAACTATATGAGACAATTGATATTAACTGTGAATTTCGATTAGGAAAGAAAAAAGCCTTTTTTTCAAAAAAAAAACAAGAACTTTTGAGTTAGCCTTTGGGGGAGCTGGAGATGTGATAACTAGCTAGAGCCGTAACGGATCTCCAAAAAAAGAAAGAACAAGGTTCAAGTTCTGTTTTTTTAGCAATAAATTTGTGTTTAGTGTGTGTGTGTTTATGGGCTGGTAAAGGGTAACAAAATTTTTATAAAAGTTTAAGTAAATATTGGGTAATCTGGTAAGCTGGAAATGCGCTAAAAATTGTTTTTTTTTTTTGGAATTTCATTCGATTCGACTGGAATTCTTTGATATACCATATTTCCGCTAATTGAAGCCCAACCGACACCTTCAAGCTAAATTATCTCAATCCTTGTGAAAGATATGAAAAACTTGTCAAATGATGAAATATTGGTGATATTATGATAGTTGATTTATCAGCTGACAATTTTTTTATTTTTTCACAGGTTTCGAGATAATTCAGCTCAAAGTTGACGGCTTGGGTGTCTATTAGAAGGAATATGATAACTTTTTTAATTAGAATTATCTTAATAATAGCTAACGCTATCAATATTTTTTCAAAAGATGGAATATTTGCATTGATATAAAAACATTTCTTTAGTGGATACATTTTAGTTATCACTTACAGTAATCAAGGTAATTAGGGTTAGAAATGAAACAAGTAAAAATTTGATTATTCAAGAGATGATGATTTAGAGACACGAGAAGCATATTTTAAGGATAACAGAAAAGACATGGCTCAAAGTTCTCAAAATCAAAAATCATAGTTTTCTATTCCACTTCCGGTCATGGCAGTTATTTTCTTTCCTACTGTATTTGCGCTAATAGAAGCGCACTCTATATGATGACTTTGAGCTCAATCATCTCGGTTCATTCAAAAGATATCAAAAATGTTGAACTGATATATTTTTTATAATTATATCACCAACGTTTTATCAGTTGACAGGTATTAGATTTCTTTCATAGGAACCGAGATAAATTAGCTCAAAGTGCATGTATAGAGTGGACTTCGATTAGAGCTAGTACGATAATTTGCTCAAAATGGGGCTATTTTCAAAATTTCGAAGCTTTCGAATTTCTTTATCCTTAGAATACAAAAAACTAGATTATCAGAAAAATAGAAAGAAGACACAAATAAAGTATGTCTCCAGAAATTTGAACTCAAAACTAGATGAGAATAGCGAAGACACATCTTCATAAATTTCTAAAGCTCCGAGGACTGATCAAGAAAACTGAAGGAGGAGGAGAAGCTGAATAAGTAAAAAAAAAGAAAAAGACAACAGAAGCAAAAAGGACAGCTGTTTTTCCCATCACACTATTCGTCCCGAGAAAATTGACAAGTGTTGCTGGAGAGAGAGAGAGGTGACACTGCTGGACGTAATTACCAAACAATGTTCCATCCCCGAGATTTTTCGAGAAAGAAGAAAAAACGAAGAGGAAATAGATCAGTTGAAAAGAAGACAAAAAGTAATAGTTATTTGTTGTTTTGACTAGTATAACTAACTTTTTTTCGCCATCTCCCGCCCTTGTTTTTGCCTAGTGTTGCTCGAGAAAGTCCCACGGGGTACGACACGCTCGACTGTTATGGGTGTGGAAAAGAGAGGCACACGAAAACGAAAAGTCATAAAAAATGGGGTTTTTAAGGAAAAGAAGGCGGACCATAGGAAGTGGGAGAAGTAGGAAGGATCGTCAAGCAAGGGAAAAATGAAGAAGAAGAAGAAGAAAACGAAAAGTGAAGAATTTTGGGAGTAGATATGTGCGGTAATCCTGACAGAATGATGGAATACAAAATGCGAGGAGATGCTAAACGGGGCAGATGTAAATGTACGAGGAGAGGTGCATCGAGAGAGAGAGGGTCCTGCTTTTTTGCATCTTGGGTCATTTTTCATGCAGTACCACAACGTACCACTATAAGTTCACCAAAGAGTAATGAATACTCGAGGGGTAAAAATAGCTAGCTGACTAAGAAAGTGAAAAAAGTAAGAAATCGGAACAGGCGGTCAATATACAGAATAACTGTTGTGATGAGTCACTGGGAGAGACCGAGAGGCTATGAAAGAAAGTGAAGTGTCGTATGACAGTATACAAACTTTTTTCACTTCTTTTGTATAGGTGAACACTATTCCAAAATGGGCTACTTTTGTGGAAACAGGAGCTAATTTTTGTTAGAACTAGTAAAACTAGTTGTTCTAGTTTCACAACAGTTCGAGATGTTGTATTAGGAGAAATTGGAACAAAATGTATTCAGAAAAGGTCTGAAAACTGATACTTTTCCGTTTTTAAACAATTAAAAATAGAAAGAAGGTTGGTAGAATCTCTTGGCTTGAAATTTGAATTTTGAGGAAAAACAAAGTAGCAAATGAGAAATTTCAGAAGGCAGAGTCTATTTTAAAATATTTTAAAGTGTATGCTAGGGTCCGTGAGCCTTACGATTTGGAAGATTTTGGAGAATAAGAAAGAAGTTTGAAACAAAATTAAGAATTATATCCACTACCTGCAATACTGATATCAGTTTGATTGAAGATTTTTAGAAACCGTCCAAAAATTATTCTAAAATAGGTATAAAAGCTATCGAACAGCTTCAGCAAAAAATTTTGAAATTCTAATTTTTCATACTGCCTTAAAACCATAAATGATCCAGACAATTCTGAATAATATTCACAAAAAAAAACGAAAAAAAACTTGATCAAAAATAAACTTGATTTCCTATTCCATCGCTGTAAGCCCACTCAAACAGACAACTCTCAGCTCAATTATCTCAATAATTGTGGCAGAGATCGAAAACTTATCAACTTGTGAAATGTTGATGATATTATGATAAATAATTTATTAGTTGACAAATTTTTAATATCATTTACAGGAATCAAGATAATTAAATTCAAAAGTTAGACGGTATGGGTAGGCTTCCGGTATGGGTAGGAAAACTCAGTAATTTTATTTTTCCAAATAGTCAAATTTGGAGTCCTCATAGAAGCGTTCCAGAATGTCTAAACCATTCTAAAAATTTCAGAATATAGAAAGCTACATAAAAGCTTCATTTTTAAAATGAAAACTGTTTTGCCAAGTTACGTTCTGACGAGATATGCCGCTTATAATCATAAATGTCAAAACTTGCAATAGGTTAAAGGATGTGCAACTTTACAACCAATTATCTGGCTTAGATGGATTTTCACTAGAAAGTTGTCAAGTTCAAAAATGAAGCCTCTGTTCTGTTTGGTATTTTCTGAAGTATTCAGAGTGATTGAAACACTTTTGAATATTTGTGTAGGACTCTAAATTTGACTTTTAAAAAAGATCAAATTACTGTATTCCCGATAATAGAAACGCACCCAAACCGCCAGTTTTCAATTTGAATATCTCAATTCTTCTGAAAGATATTCAATATTTGTCAACTAGTAATTTTTTATCATAATATTTCCAAAATATTATCAGTTGGCAAATTATTGAGATCTGTCACAGAAAACGAGATTTTCTGAAAGTTGCAAAAAATTCGAAACATTCTAGACTACTTCTTGGGGCTTCTAAGTTGACGAATTGACAAGTCAAAAGTTATTTTCGCCTCTACGGTACTGTAGATGCAGAAACTTTTGACGCTGACTTGTCATTTGAAAAATTGCAAAAGTTCGCCAGAGCCCCTCTCACGAAGAACGAACCTAAAACTTATTTAGGTTCGATACCACATATGTATGCGAAATCAAAATGAAAATGAGGCCAAATTAAAAGACAATGACACTATGAAGAGGATCATGCAATATTTGAGAAACGGATAAGAATTAGTGGAACAAATGGTGGCTGGTGTTGCACACACACACACACGCAAGTAGACCGAACGCTTTTCGGCTCAGTGTTCATATAATAATAAGGGAGGGCAGAGACGGTGTAATGCGGTTGATGACAAACGGCTTGCGTAATGTGAGGTCTCGCGGAATGTCCCTCGCAAGCCAACCGAAAAGAAGAACGTGCGGGAGAAAGTGGGTTGTGAGCCCTCGTATGTTTGATTGTTGCACATGAAACTTGGAAGGTAGAATTGAAGAAGAAGAAGAGAATTGGCCATTGATTAATGAACATGTTGGCAGATGGAGGGGGAGGTGTCAGTCACATGAAGCTTCTAATTTTGGGGTTTTTAGGGAGGGGATTCGTAGGAAAATTTGATTCAGGAAAAACTGGAAATCACGAGTTTCCTGAATCAAAGGCTATGTATGAAAAACAAAGATTTGTCGAAATTTCGGAAACAAAAGGAAATGAATGTGTCTCTATCGGTGCGAAAGGAATAAAAGTTTCGAGATGTGCGTGCCGAAGCCATAAAATACCAAAATTGGGCACGCCAATTGGAAACTGTCGTAAAATGTTGACAAGAAGACTATATTTTACGATATCTGTTTCTCTTCCATATAACTTCTTTCTCTACCTCTCTGATCCTCCGAATTTTCCATCATTTGGGATTTCAGGAGATACCGATATCCGAAATGACACACAAATACACACAAGAGAGAAAAGAGAGACCCGCTTCATAAAAATGTGATAAGAGAGGAAGCTGGATTATTTCACCAGTTTTTCGACACCAAGTTTTGTCTGTTTCTTTTATTACAAGATAGAGAAACATATTCTTCATGAGTTGGCATGAGGATTCGGGTTCACTACTGCTATCTTTTCGTTTTTATCTTCTTTTTTGCAAGAGTGATAATAGTTAAAACTTTACGAGAAAGATAGAAAAATAAGAGGGGATTTTATAATAAAAGTTGTCTTAATGGCATTATTATGGGTCAGGAAAAAAACTTGATGTTTGGTTTTTGGGTTTTTATGTTGTTCGAAATTTGGAAATTTCCAAACTTACAGTAATATACACGAAAACAAATGTTCTGGATGATTTTCGGTTATTTGACCGATTTCCAAATCCTGGAGCTTGGCTGTCAAGTATCCCATCATTTTTTTTGGAATTTCCGAAAGTGTAAAACAAACCAACTAGATCAAAAACTTTGCATTCACGGAATTTTTAAAAATTCTTAATTTCTCAGTTATTTGCCAATTTCTGAGAGACATTTTTTTGCCCAATTTTTTTAAATGAATATGTGAAAAAACCGGTGTCTTTCAAAAAACGAAAAATTACTGAAAAGCTGGGAATTTTCAAAAAAATATGTGAATGTTTTCAAAGTTTGTGGTGTAAGCTTCTTTTACACACATTTCAAAGTTTTCAGAGCGATCGGACACTTGACAGCCGAGCTCCAGACTTCTGCAAATGGTCAAAAAGACCGAAAACCAACTGAAAAATGAGTTTTTGTAAAACTGACTAACCGGTACTGTAGATCAGAGAGAAGAGGAATTAGAATTTCAGATAGCTACCTATTTTTGCTTTGAGGATATCCTAAGTGATTGTGACTGTGATCGTTTGCATTTTTACTGTAAAGAATAAAGCCAAATTTTCAGAAAATTTGGATTTTTTTTTGGTTTTTGGAGTTTTCAAAATCGATAATCAAAGCTAACACTTATTGAAAAGAGACCAGGAATCACTGGTTTTGCTACAAAACTGTAAAACATCACTCTTGTAAAAGAATTCAAAAGTATATTCTCTTCTCTTGTTCTCCGGTTAAGACTACTTACAAACAATTGTAGGCAATTGGCCTCAGAACAGATTAACAACTGGGCAAACGCCAAAACCTCCAACGAAACTATTGCCAGATTATTCGAAATTTTGGGAAAAATTTTGAAACGAAGTTTTGCAACAAATGTGCTTCCTGCCTGATGCATCCCCAACAATCCTAAGATTCATGCAAAAAGTCAACATTGAAGAAAAAAAATTGCGGGAGAAAAAAAAATAGATGCGACCTCTTTTCACTTGTTTTTCCCGCTTATTGGAGACAGGTTTAGTGGTAGGAGGCGGTTGATCATGGAGAAAAAAATAGACCACACACATTTTTTTGTTTCGCATCCAATCAAATGAAATACAAACGATATGAAACGATGGAATGAAACAAATGTTGTTGGGAAGAGGAGGAAGAAGAAGCGCGACTAATCAAGCCCAAATGTATCACTTTGTCATCGTTTCTGTCTTCCACACCATCCGCGTCATATCAAATCAAGAATATTTATTTTAACGGAAAAGTTTCTCAAGGAAATAATGATTGTTTACAGCTAAGAGGAATGAGTATATAGTTACAACTTTCTGAGAAGCCCGAGAATCTAGAAAACAGAACAGGAGCCAATCAATAAAATGATTGTGATTTATCAACGGGAAAAATCCCATTCCCGGGAAGAAGCAGGATGAATAAGAGAGAAAAGAGCAAGAGAGCCGGCGCGGGCGGCAAGAACGAAAAGAGCAGCAATGAGAGGAAGGATGGGAAGGATATAACAAGAGGGATGTGTGGAGCAACTGTTTGCTCGAGAGCCGTCCCCAACACATTAGGCAATTTTTTTGGAATTCACTTTTTATTGGATTGCCACACGGCGGTTTCTCGGTTCTTGATGAGAGGAAGATAGATTGAGCTCTTGGAACTTTTTTTTTCTAAAATCAAGATTACCAATTCAGTTGAAGATAGGTTTCAAGTAACAAGAAGCTTAGGCTTTCGTATTTGTGGCTCACGGCAAACAATCAAAAGTTCAAGACATCATTCGGGTGCAAAATTCTATTCTTTTTCATAGAGGCAAAGGGTTACTGTACCATGACAATTATATTAAGACTTTTTCAGTGGGAAATAGCCAGTTTTGAAGTTCCAAAAATTTAGTCGATAATTTTTCAATTATTCGAACATTGTCAGAGTATACTGAACAAAAGTAGAGCTTCAATTTTGTAGTTGACAACTTTTTCAAACGAATACAAGCGAAGTAAACGACTTTAAAGTGGCGCAACTTTTTTTTTGGTGCCGATTTTGACATTTTTCAGTTGTAAACGGCATATGTCATCAGAATGGGTTTGGCGAAAAAAAGGTCAATTACAAAATGTATGATTTTTTTTTCGTGGAAAATAGTCAAATTTGAAGTCCTAAAAAGTAGTCGATAATTTTTCAATTTAAACAAAACGCCAGGCATTAAATGGAGAGTTGCGCCTGGCCTGTGCGGCAACAAATTGCCGATTGCCGAAATTGCCGAAATTGCCGAATTTTTGTTGCCGATTTGCCGTTGCCGAAATCGGCAATTTCGGCAACTGAAACTTTTTTGAACATAGAGATTTTCACAATTTTTTAGTCAAAAAAATGATTTCGAAGTTCGAAAAATCAAATTTTGAACACCATCATCCCTCAGAATGAATTTTAGAGGAAATGTGTCCCAATAATCATCAAAAATATTTGCATCGGATCTAAAAATGGGCTTTAAATTTGTGAGCATAGGAGAAAAATAGATATCATGAGTCACAACTCATCAAAAAAATTATCCAATCTGTCTCAAATCTCTAGGGAACGTGTGTCGTGAGATGCCTAACAAGTTGAGCGCACTATTTTCAAAACTCACAATCGGAACAAATATTTTCAACTATTGGAATACCCTCTATTGCTAAAAAGAAATAGTTTGCATAAAAAATGTGGTCTTGAGTTGCCAATTTTTGTAATTACTTTTTTAAGGAACTTATGAAACACATTTTCTGTAGTTCTGAGCCTGATAGAAGTATTTTCAGGTGAGTTACGTATTGATTTTACTAAAAAAGACGCGAAACTTTTGTTGCCGAAAATTGCTGAAAATTGGCGAAACAGCCGAAACTTTTTTTCGGCTATTGCCGAGTTGCCGAACGTTGCCGAAAAGTATTTGGCAAATTGCCGAGTTGCCGAATTGCCAAAAAAATTTTGTTGCCGCACAGGCCTGAGTTGCGCTACTTAAAAACCGTTTATCTCGCTTTATTGTTGTCGTACAAAAAAGTTGTCAACTACAAAATTATAGTTTTTCTGAAATTCTTAGACAAATCAAAAAATTCTGAACTTCTTTTTCAGGCGACTTACAGTACCCAACAAAAAGTAAATAGTACCGTGATTTTTGAGGCAAAAGTCAGTTTTGAAGTCCTGTAAAAGTATTTGAGCATTCTTCAATTGCTCTGAAAATTCAAGACTAGACTTAACAAAAATAGAAATTCAATTTTGTAGTTGACAAGTTTTCTGACATATTCCATTCTGAAAAGATATGCCGTTTATAACTGAAAGAGTTCAGAAAATGCCAAAACTAGCATTAAAAAGTTTCACTGCTTTAAAATCGTTTATCATGCTATGTTGTGGTTATACAAAAATGTTGCAAATTACTAAATTGAAGCTCTGATTGTGTTTAATACACTCTGAAATGTTCAGACAGATTGAAAAATTCTGAACTATTTTTTAAGAACTCCAAAGTTGATTCTTTTCTTTTGAAAAATGGGAAAACATCATAGCGTATTTGGTGTTAAAAAATTTGGTGTAGAAAATCACCAGACCTGTCCACTTTAAGATAAATTATCTTATTTTCTATAAAAGATATCGAGAAGTGGTTAATTGATAAAACATTTCTGATATGATGATAAACAATTTATCAGTTGACAACTTTTTCGTATCTTTGAAAAGAACCAAGGAAAATTGTCTCAAAATTAATAATATGCTTTTCAGCTGTGAATACTTCAAGATTGAAGAGTTTCGACTGTTAAACCAGAATTTTCTATAAACAAAAATGGCTCGAAACAACAAAATTCGAAACTTCATGCAAAACTTTCAAACAAAATCACATTTTATAACACTCGTCATCCGGAACGAGTACGAACTACTTAAGAACGTGGTGGTTCGAGTGGTTTTGCGCTAATAAAGTGAATGCACACGGTCAAAAGGCGTCTTTTGTCCCTCACTTGAGACACACAAGCGAAAACCATATGGACACGGATAAATGCGTGTACAAGCACCGTGTTGACCAAAGTGAAGATCTTCTCTTGCGATAAATCTGTTTTCTGAGAAGAGAAGGCGGGGACTATATAGTGTTATGATGTGCCGGGTGGTCTTGCTCCATGAGGAATATTCAATTTCCTGACAAAATTTTGTTTATTGTTTATTGCCTGATGGGGGGGGGGGGGGAAAGTTCAGGAAATTGAGAAATCATTTATTTATTTTGAGAATTTCATGAAAGTAAGATAGATAAACATATTATAAGCGGAATGAAGCAAATCCAACATTGGTGATCTTGCGTTTATGAAACAAAAGCGGCTTTGTTATGGTATGGTATACAGAAAAAATTTTGTTCTAGGCACCGGATTACTAGACTACGCGGAGGCGGCAACAAAAAAATGAGAGAGAAAAAGAAGCGTTTTTTGGGATTACTTGGCGTTCTCATCAAAAAGTGGATTTTCACGTGAACGGTCAATGTTACGGAGTCCCCAGTGTGGTGGCAGATCAACAGAGTCAATAATCGTGGAAACTGGACTTGGAGGAGTGGTTGCGATCACTCGACGGCTCAGAGTTGCAATGTGCTCCTTGGAGATTGATTTTTCTGGCGGATAGATGTTGTTGGAGTGATGGTCAAATGTCATCGTGGAGCGGGGGTCTGAAGGAAATGGTCATGAGGAGTATGAAGAAGTTGTAAAGTCCTAAAAATTACTTCGGGGAAGAAACTTTATCTATATTCTATTTATATTCTACATATTCACAAAATCAGCTCATTTGAGAAATGGTTATGTCAAGAAGTCTCATTTAATTCGAATATTATGAGTTTTAGCTTTACAACAAAATCCTTCTGGTCCGTGGATCACCAATATTTCTCAGTTGAGATTGTTTTTTCATATCTCTCAGAGGAACGGAGAAAATCAAGCTCACTGTGCACTTTTAGCTTCTGTTGGAGTCAATAGATAAGTCATAAAACCCCTTCAATCTGAAAATATTGATTTTTGGCTTGTCGGTAGGATCCTGCTGGTCCGAGGATCATCGCTGAAAACCCCGAGAAAAAAATGCTTAAGATGCAGTTGTGGTTGTGCCACTTTCAAAAATATCAAATTTGGGTTTCTACAAAACTTATACCGTTCAAAAATGAACGTCTTAATCTGTTCAGTTGACTCTGAAATTTTCAGAAAAGTCGAAAAATTCTGGAATTGCTTTCAGAAGTTTACAATATTTCCTCTAATAGAAGCCTCCCTCCTTCGCCTATACGTGCACTTTGAACCATTGATAAAATTTTGATATCTTTCATCGTAACTGAGATTTTTCAGTTTCAAATTCACGTATAGGGTGGACTTCCATTAGAAAAAATATTGTGTTTTTCACTTAAAAAATGGAAATGTACCATTATTTTGGTCCATTACAGTATGTATTTTCTATTCACTTACAATCGTCCGATGGATGTATTTTGCAAAATGGGAACTTCCTCTGAATATGCTTCTTAGCAAACATGAATGCTCCGTGGAATCCGTAAAGAACCATTTGAATGAGTGTGATTATAGAGAGACCGAGGAAGAAACCAAATTGGCCTGAAACCTTTATTTTTAGCCGACTTTAGATCTACAACTAACCTCCAATCTGGGACATAAACCCAGGAATCGACGTTGTGTAGACTTCCTTGACGTACTCGTACTAAACATTTCCACAATTTTTAGGAAGAAAATTAGTTAAAAGGGCTCAATACCTGCAAGTCGTTGAACGATGCCTCCAAATTGAAGGTGTAGTCTTCGAAAGGAGATAGCGTCTGACTTTGCTGAACGCTCGTCTGATAATCCCAACGGTTGCAGCCGGGAGTGCACTGAAAAGGAAAAGAAGAGTGATGAGGTGACACTGTGGTTATGAGAAAAAAGATGGAGAAGTCAGGGGGCAGAAGTAAGCATCATCCATAATTTTGACAAGAAAAAGGACTGACAGGCGGCTCGAGACGCGCACCAATGAACTGAAAAAAAATAGGAGAAGAAGGTTTTCTTCTCTTTTTTTTGTTGGCGGTGATGAATGATGCGAAGAAGTCATGGCATATTTTTCATCTAGACATTTAGGGGAGACATGAGCCATTTTTCAGATCTGTTATGAAACAAGCATGCTATTTTCTAGAGGGACCAAAAAATTTTGGTGTCAGAAGAAGAGAAAAAAAGGGTGAATCATATGAATTATTGAATATAAAAGAGAAAGAGAGAACTCGCTCAATTACACATAGCTATAATATGAATGGGCTAGAAAATTAAATTGGAAAATAAAAGAAAAATAGAATAGAAAAAATGAAATAGTTGTTAGTAAAGTGAGAGCTAGGCAAGAAGAAAAAGAAGAAGAAAAAAAAACCACAAAAGAAAACACAGACCTCCTCGTTGACTTCAGCGCTGTTCCACACATATTGTATTTTGTCCAAATAATTATCGGCAATAACATCTGGCTTGCAAACACCGCCCGTCGGTGGCAGTTTTGTTATGCTCTTGAGATAGGGTAGTGTGCAGTTGAATGGAATGATGATATTTGACAGATACCACTTGCGAACCATGCACTCGGCGTCGCGACCGAAGATCTGGAATTTTTCGTGGTTTTATAGGGATTATTTTTGAATTTTGAAGGAATTTTAAAATTTTGAAAAAAGGCTATAACATTTATATTTAAGTACTAAAAACCGTATTTGCTCTGATAGAAGCTGGCCCTACACGTTCACGTTGATCTCATTATCTTTGTTCCTATGAAAGATACCAAAAAGTAGTCAACTGATAAAACACCATATATATATATATACATATACGTGCATTTTGGGCTCAATTATCTCGATTCCTGTGGAAAATATTAAATTGTTGACAACTGATAAAATATTAATGATATTATGATAAACATCTTATCAGTCGACAAAATTTTAATATCTCATACAGAAATCAAGATATTTGAGCTCAGTGCAATTAAAAAATTTTGTAACCGTTTTTTCACCCAAACCATCAACTTTGAACTCATTTATCTATGAGAAATGTTGAAAATGTCAAAGTGCATTTATGATTTTTTTTTCACATTTTTGATAATTATTCCAACTTACATGATTTGTACAAACTCCTTTATTCTGAATCAACTCTATCAATCTAGCAGTGAACCTCATTCGATTCCATTCATTTGGGTACAAATAAAATCTTGGAAATTCCGTGACCACATCGTGATTATCAGTTATGTACACAATCAATTGTGTCTGTGTGTAGTTGTTTTTGGCACTGGTATAACTGGAAGGTGCTTTTAAGCTGAAGACAATCCTCCCGATGTCATCAGCTTCGGACTGAAAGCTTAACCTAAAATTAGTTGTGAATCGTTAAAAAACCTGGTTAACATCTCTCCTTGTTTGATAGCAAATCCCTCGACGCATCACAACCCGTCGAACCATCAAATCATTGCAGCAATCTAAAACTTTACCAGCTAACTGACATTCATAGAACAAGTCCTGACATTTGTAACCGTATTTTTGCTGAAATAATGTTCTCAGCATTAGAGGTAGGTGTTAAGCTACCTGAATAATTTCAAAAAACCCGTCTACCGTATATCCTTCCGACCAAATCTTGTAATAGTTGTTCAGTTGACTCAAGTAGGTTCGATTGAAATATGTGACGTCATTCATGTTCTCCAAACCACTTCCAGCAACGAAATACTCTAATAGATCGTCAGCTGTTTCATCGGAGATATCCGGTAGGCTCTCTTTAATATCACCTCGTATTCCAGATATGTTAAAAGAATCCGGAACTTTTGGACATATTGTAATGGCTGGGAACTCCAGTGAGTTCACCTGAAATTAAAAAAAGTGGCCTAATTTCAGATCAAATGTCCAAACCAGTCTGATCGTGGTTGAAGTGGCAGTGGGTCCTTGAATATACTCGATTATAATAAGAAGAGTTGTAAATGCACCAAGACTAATACATATAATAATGACGATCCACCAAAATATTCGCATTCGGAGTGTCTTGCTCATCAGAGCTTGACTGAGCCCGTGAACTTCTCCAGTCCACGGAGGTGGATCACCGATATGGCAATCGCATTGTTTTTGAGGTTTTGGCAGATACATACGGACCTTAAAACAATAATTAGAAATGAATTTTTCAAATTTCTTTTAAAAAGAAAGTCCTTACATGTTTCCATCCGGCAATTGTGATTCTCTCTGGCATTTTTAGACGGGTGGGAAGGTGGGGTGATAAAACGGGAATAAAATATAAAAAAAAACTAATAAAGTGAGCAAAAAATCAGAGAAAGATACATATGAAGCGAGTACCTCATGGTCAGCTGCAAGGCTATTCCTAATGAATTATGCAAAGTGGGGGTAGACTTGAAATTGGATATCATTGTGCTCTTGGAGCGCTTTTTATGTTCTTTATAGTAGCTTGGGAAGATGTTCATCGGATTGGAGTGTTTTATGCAAGAAAATTTTAACAAAATGAAAAAAATTGTGAAAATTTTTTGAGGTGAGTTAATGTACCGTAAACCTTATATAAAAAAGTCCCTGGTTTTTTTATATTTGCGCCAATTTATCCGGGTTCCTGTCAAAGATATGTAAAAGTTTTCAATGGATGAATTGCTTATCATATAATTGCAAACACTTTATCAGTTGAAACATTTTTGATATCTTTTACTGAAAATTAGATAATTGCAATCAGAGTTAAAGTATAGAGAAGCCGAAAACATAACTGTAAAAAAGAAGATGGGCCTACCTTTTAACTTTGAGCCTATTTATCTTGCTGCTTGTGAAAGATATGAATAAGTGATTAACCAATTAATTGTTCATCATAGTATCACAAAAATTTTATCAGTTGACTAATTTTTGATATCTGGCATATGAACCGGGCGAATAATTAAGCAACTGCAGTATGTAACTAATACTAAACACTACTTCCGAATTACGAGTTTCAGACAGTGTACCAATGTTATCTTTCATAGAAGTCTCATACCTTTGTGTTTTATTGGATCCAATCTAACTTATCCCTATCGCTAGAAGACCAATTAGTGGATTACATGTTTGTATTCGCTTCACTGTGTCTAGAATATGCTAGATGATTATCTCAGACAAGAGAAAACGAAAGGAAACCGCAAAGATTGTGTCATTTGTTTGGTTGCATCATAACGTTTCTGTATCCGAGAAGAAATTTAATGCATTTTTCGAAAAAGGAGGGGTACAAGAAGGTGTCTGGTAGCTTGTAAGGGACCAAAATGTGAAATCATTGAATTTCTTCGAAATACAAAAATAAGATAGGTCAAAACTAATCGTAAAATTTTATTTTCATCAAATACTTTACATAAGGGCTGAATAGAACTCAACCAGTTCAAACAAGTACACAGTATATGCAAAAATCCCGCCCAACAAGTTCAATTAGTTGGCTGGCTCAGCAAGAAGTTGCTCGATGAATGGAGTGACGACCTCTCCGTGGCTCCAGGCGGTTGGATGGAAACGGAATCGTGGTTGTCCCTTTCTGTCGATCAAGAACTTCTCAAAGTTCCATGTGATGTCGGAAGTGCGGACTGGGTTGTACATCAGCTCTTCAGTCTTTCCGATTTTGTCGACGGTTTGTGGGCAGGCTTCCTGGAAAAGAAGATGTTTAAAATTTAGACTCTTATGGGACAAGTTCGCTCACCTTAACAAACTCATAAAGTGGATGATGGTTGTCTCCATTGACATCAATCTTTCCGTACACGTGGAGTTCTTGGTGTGGCTGCCATCCGTTTCCTGGGCGGACATAAGTCAGTCCATTGATAAGCTCATGGTTCTCAGCTGGCTCTTGCAAGTAAAATTGGTTGCATGGGAAGGCAACCAAGACGAGTCCCTGGGCTTGATATCTTTCAAGCATGGGATTGA
>NC_013491.2:2289188-2322848 GCF_000004555.2 Caenorhabditis briggsae | reverse complement strand
GAAAGTAGCGACGTTTACAACCATTATCACTTTTCCTCGATATTGGCTCAAGTCGGTATACTCTCCTTGTAGTGTCTCAACTTGGAAGTCATAGATACTCTGGTTAGTATTTCTACATTCTTTCCAGCGAAGAGTCTCATCAATTTCAGCACCTGGAAACTTTATTTCTTAAAGGAGGCGAGACAGCGAAAATTACGGGGGACAGTTCGGGGGCCGAAATCGCGCTGCGCTTATGTAGACCATCGGTCGTCAGGCGCCTTCGCGCCCCCGTAGCTTAGCCGGTAGCGGCGCTGTACCCCCCGAGCTGCCTGTCATGAGTTCAACCCCTCATGGGGGTTCTCTATGCAAAATATCAGGAAAACTTTTTTTTTGGTGTCTGGCCTCCTTTAAAATCAAGTTCAAAATGTTCTTCAACTCACTTCCAAAAACGTTCAAAACTGTTGCCAGCGAAATTGTCAACGCCAGAGCCCAAGACGAAGCCATTGTTACTGGTTGAGATGTATTGTATCTTGTTTGCCAGCACCCAATTCTTTATATACAGACACCCCTCGTGGGGGAGGTAGGCGTGTCAATGTGATTACATTGTTTGAGCAAGGCACCCCCGATCGGGCTGTTGGCATTCGATTTTTGAAATAGGTTACAAAACTCCTCCCACTTGTGAACAAAAGTTGGTACAAGAGTTCATATAAGAGTCAAAAAACACTAGAGCCGCTAGAATTTCAAATAAATGAACGCCATTTCTATTTCCTTACTGTTTCGCCGCCTCTTTGCAATGACCTATGTTCAAACAAAGTATTTTCTATAGTTGTTGGCGAAAAATTGAAATTTGAGATACCTGGAAAATGTTACAGTGTATATATTTTGTTGACGACTAAAAGAAAAAATTCGACAAGACTATACTTCTCGAGTTGGCGGCGCAAAAGTGGTGTAGGGGCATAAAATTTAGAAAAGTTAGATGAGCTTTATTTTAGGATTAGAAAATTTTTTGTGAAACTACACAAGCTGGAAAATGAACTGAAACGAATAAAAAAATTGTGAAAAAAAAACAGAAAAATGAAAGCCTACCTAGACTTTAAGCTCAATTATCTTGGTTATTTTTAAAGATATCGAGAAACTTTCAACTAATAAGTTACTTATCATATTATTGCCAATACTTTATCAATTGACAAGTTTTTAAAGATCTGATGGGAACCAAGATAATTAAGCTCAAAGTGCACGTAATGGGCGGGCTTCGGTTCGTGAAAATACGATGTGTATGTCCCAAAACAATCTGAACATCTGAAATAATCGAATCTTCAGTGATCCTTTAAAAAAATTGTACATCAAACAAATTCACCATATTCGTTTCCCGAGATTTGAATGATTTTTCATAAAAAATCAGTTGATCCGAAGCAAACCTAAGATATTTGTATCATGTACCATGATCTCAAATGTCGAAAAATGCACATTTTCAATATTTCAATTTTTTACATTAAAAGAAAAAATATCATGGTGTTATTCTAGCCTAGCAAATACCATTCTAAAAATATTCGCTAAAATATTCCGGTCAAATTGGAATACCAAAAATTCTGCGAACCTTCTAGATTTTCGAATTTATCGCTGTATCCTCCTGTGAGTAGAACCCAACAGTGACGTTATTTTTCAAAAATATTGTTTCAAAATTTTCCTGTTTCTCAAGCCCAACTTTTCTGTTCGTCGTCTTTTTGGCAGTTCCTATAATTCTAGTCTTTTCATCTTTTTTGAACTCTCTATCATTTTGTTAAATCGCAATTCTTGGCAATTTCCCAGTTTTTCTCTAGTTTCCAAATTTTTCATAAATGGAACTACATTTGAGAAGATTGTTCAGAATTCCACCTCTTAGTGTCTTCTTATTGAGAACACATATTCTTATCAAAGTGGGCGGAAGGAACGTTAACTGTAACATTCCATTCTTGTTTATATTATTAGATTTTATTATTTAACAAATTCGTTNTGTTGAAACCCGAACACTGTTTCTTATCAAAGTGAAACGTTCAATTTTTGAACATTTTGTGGACAAGAATGAAAATTTCATAAAAATAGTGATTTCATTATTCTACTTTATTTTTGACGAAATCGTAAATACATGAAACGAGAAGACTGTTTTTGGTGGGAACCCGGAGGCAATTAAAACGGAACACAATAGCTTATTAAGTCGGCTATACAAGACAACAGGTCAACCCCTGATTGACACATGTGGGACTACGGAAGTATACACACACATTGGAATGAAATGAAATAACTTTGATTGATATGGAAAGCCCAGTTTAGTTGGCTGGCTCAGCAAGAAGTTGCTCAATGAATGGGGTGACAACGTCTCCGTGGCTCCAGGCAGTTGGATGGAAACGGAATCGTGGCTGTCCATTTCTATCAATGAGGAACTTCTCAAAGTTCCATGTGATGTCAGATGCGCGAACTGGGTTGTACATCAATTCGTCGGTCTTTCCGATTTTGTCAACAGTTTGTGGGCAAGACTCCTGCAAGGTAAGAAGAATTATGGGGAGGCAAAGAGGAAGAAAAAGATGAAGAAGACCATTGCCATTTGGAACAACAATGCCATTGTGTTTTATTAATTCTTTTGTTATTCGACCTTGGAGACCGAAGAAATGACCCTTTAGCTGTAATCTTTTGTAGAGAGACCAAGAAAAAGTCTAACCTTGACGAATTCGTAGATTGGATGTTGGTTGTCTCCATTGGTCTCCAATTTTCCATAGATGTGCAAGTTCTGGTGTGGCTTCCATCCGTTTCCAGGGCGCACGTACATGATTCCGTTCATGAGCTCGTGGTTCTCAGCTGGCTCTTGCAAGTAGAACTGATTGCATGGGAAGGCAATAAGCGTGAATCCCTGTGACTGATACTTTTCGATCAGAGGGTTGAAATCAGTGTACTGTTGAGTGTAGGCTGAAAAATCTTCTTGTTCATGAAGGGTTTTTGAATTTTTGGTTCAATTTGATTTGATTTAATCGAAAAAAAGAGGAGTCCGTCTGAATGGCGCCAATTGATCAGTCATGTGTTTCTTTTTTAGGCGAATCCCCCTATTCTATCAAAATGTTTCAAACGATACTATTCCCTCGTCAAAAAGTATATAAACTTTCACTTTCAAATTTTTATGGAATAGCGTTTTTCTCCTATTTCTATCCCCTATAGGGTTTTGAATGTGTCTGCAGAAACGCATCCAGCATTGAAAAAAAAGAGATATAGATCTTGTAAATCTAATGATTAGAGGATATCTTATCTTCCGTCTTAAGGCGGAAACACTAACCGCAGAAAGTGGCAACGTTGACCATCAGAAGCACCTGTCCGCGGTACTGGCTGAGATCCGTGTATTCTCCTTGGAGAGTCTCGACCTGGAAAGAATAGGATTTTAAGAGAAAAATAAAAAGATACAGTACCTGGAAGTCGTAGATAGATTGGTTGGTATCTCTGCATTGGCTCCAGCGGGTGGTTTCGTCGACCATTTTTGGTCCTAAACTTTTAAAATGATTGAAAAATTCTAGAAAACAAAAATACCTGGTTGTGCTGCCGCCAGGGCAAGAAGAGCCGCACATGAGAGCTGCCAAAATGCCATTCTTGTTTTTTTTCTCGAGTTCTTCGAGACTAGATGACTGTCACCTATCGGCCCCGTTGCCACTTTTATACCATCTTCATACCAAAGTATCCATTAAGTGGGAGTGTTTAGAGAAAAATAGGGAAAAGAGGGCGGAGGGTTTGTGATGCGCAGAGAGAGGGCGTGGTGGGAAGTGAAGGTAGAGAGAAAACTGTTTGAACAAACACCTAAGATGTCTACTGTCTGTGTTTGAGCTTTGAGGAAATATTAAAAATATGAATATTCATGCGAAATTGAAAAATAGAATGGTTGTTTTTGGTGTTTTGGCTCTTTTGAATCCAAAAAATCGTACTTTCCAACCTAAAAATTTAGAAAAATCAACAAAAAATACAAAAACCCTTTATTTGCGCTTCAAGAAGCTGCTTGTTTACTGTGACAATATTGCAAACCATAGGAGATCTATTTCAATTTATTACTTGGCAGAAAAGAAAATACCGAGAAAAATTTTTTAGAAATAAACCAACTAGTTTTTTTTCCTCTTTGGCTTTTGCTTAAGATAGATTATGAAAGGATAATCATGTCAAATCAATGTCAACAATTTGCAGTTAACCCCGGGAAAGAAAAAATACAGGAAAAAAATGCATTTACTAGAATCGAATGGAAGAATAGAACACATTATGATGATGATGATGGATAGAGTAATCTTATATCGTTTCCGTGATGATCTTGATGACCAATTTCTCTCTCGTTTTCACTTTTTCGAAACGATCAAACTTCGCTGATTTCTTTGAAACGAAGGTTGAACCGAAGATTTGTGTCCTTTTTGGGGGAATTTGAGCGCTGTTGGATTGTAGGAATGTTCGCAAGGGTAAAAAAGACTTCGGGAAGCTTCGACGTTTTGTAACTACGACATTTCACCACCAGAAGTTTCAATACAGTGATAATACAGACAAATGGATAGCTTACAGACTGCAAAAGTTTTAAATATGCTTTTCCTGTTGGATCACGTTTAGCATATTTGTCAAATTCCGGGCCGACCCGGGTCAGGGCCGGGTCGGAAAAAATTCTTCCGGGCCGGCCCGGCCCGGTCGGCTCGGGTAGGTGATTTTTTGAAAAATTTTGATAAAAATTTATTTTGAATTCCACCTGAAAAACAACTTCCTTATTCCATTTCACTACCAGACGTTTCAATACAGTGATAATACAGACGAATGGACAGCATACAGACTTATTCCTTATTATCCGCCCTTATAAAAGTATCGAAACTTCAAAATTTATAGCAATTGTGATGAAAACTTCACAAATTTTCAAAAAACTTCGAAATTTTGGAATCTGACCCGGGCCGACAGGGCCGGGCCGGAGAATTTTTCATTTTGGCCCGGCCCGGCCCGGCTCGTGACAAGTATGACGTTTAGAAATTCGAAAAAAAGTCAATTTTTCAGTTTTTCAATTTTTTGGAATTTCGCGAATTTTCGATTTTTATCTATCAGGAAAAAAATGTTCCTATCAGTAGAAAAGTACTTGAAAACCGTAAAAATATTTTTGTAATTCAAAACATATCTATTAGTCCGTATTACTGTAGCGGCGATGCCCTTCTGCCCAAAAATAACCATTGAATTACCGCATTCACTCTGATAGAAGCCTTTAACATACGTTCACTTCAATTTTAATCATTTCGGTTCTCTCATAAAAACCGAGATAATTGAGCTCAAAATCCACGTATAGGCTGCGTTTCTATCAGTGCGAATACGGTATCATAATCAAAAATGAAACTTGAAAGAATTCGCCAACTTATTAATGATATTTTTTTGAAAATTCCAGATGCTTTCAGAGAAATTAAATGATTTGGTTATTTTTTTAAACTGCCACAATTCAACATTTGAAACTAAAAAATCTCGAGTCTCCCCTTGTTCCACCAGTCTAGTCAATTTTGATGTATAGTTTCAATTTTCGACTTTTTCCAGATGGTCCGCGATAAGATTTCATTTCAAACTTTGATTGATTGGTTTTTGAATGAGTTCAAATTGTTGTCATTCAACCAATTTTGATAATCAATCTTCATCTTAATTTTTTACAGATTGTTTTGATATTGTATAAAACCTGATTCTTCCAGATGGTTCTTCCAGGGATATTTGTTTTCGACCACTCATTCGATTTGTCATTTTTTCTTAATCACTTGTTTTTGAATTATTCACGTTTCAAATTCAATTTTTTCAATCACTCTGTTCCTTAAATTCCAACCAATTTGTGTGAACGACTCTCGTGTCAACCATTCTCGTCATTTCAAAAAAAAAAACTGGATTTCCTTCTGTTAGTACTACGTGATTGTTGTGGTTACTATCCTTGGGGTGGTCTCTAGTGTGTCACCTGTTTTTTTATTGAATAATGGAACAATAACATTTCAAAAGATCATCATCTTAGGACCCCAGGGTTAAAGAAAATTTTCCAAAGACAAAAAAAAACCAAGAAAGTTTCAAATGAGGGGGTAACAATGGACAGAGAAAAGTAGTAACGCATAATTTCCTTTGTGTATCTGACCCCTCCACTTGATACAACTAATTGTCTCTCCTTTTTTCTAGAAACATTCACTTTCCAAAAAAATAAAGAAACTTATTGTGGTTAGGAACTGGAAGCGTTGTTAAAAAGGAGGGGGTTAATTGTTGTCTTGTGTAGTACTACAGGTCAAACTGTTCATACATAGTGTAACTGTTTGACACGGGGAGAGGTTACACAGAAAAGAAGAATGAAGAAACTGGATGTCTTTGCAGGGGAGCAGAGCACAAACATATGTTTGGGGACAGAGTGTAGCAGGAAATGAGTGCGCGGGGGTGATTTGGGGGGGGGGTACCAATACGGTATGAATAAAATATTTTGAAAATGGACAAATCGAGAAGAAGGTCCTTTTTTTCATTTTTTTTTCCGGGTTTGTTCACATTATTTCCGTCTATTTCAAGAATACCGTGAACGCTCCAATAGGAAGTCACCCTATATTTGCACTTTGAGCTCAATTATCTCAATTCTTATAAAAGATAGCAAACATTTGTCAACTGATAAAATATTTGTCAGAATATCATCAACATTTTATCAGTTGACAGATTTCCGATATCTATCAGAGAAATCGAGACGATTGAGCTTAAAGTGCAAGCATTGAGTGGCCTCCTATTAGTTTTTGGGCAGAGGACTCTCAGTTTTAATATTTTGATTTTCACACAAATATTTTTTTTAGGAAAATCAGCGAAAAGATGTGAAAAATGGTTTTAATTTACTAAAAAATATTCCGTGATACTTCACTTATTCAGCATATCTGAAAATTCATAGCCTGGGTTTTTCATATTTCAAAAATTGAAATTTCTGAGAAATTTGTGTGCATACTTTTCATTTGGCGGAAATGTCGTTTTGGAAAGACTTCAGGCCGGAACTAGCCGGTCCGGGCCCATCCAAAATCCTGAAAATTTGAGTTTTTGACAATTCTAACATTTCCCAGAACAATAGCCACACTTCTCTCTACTTGTTCTCTCAACTGGTGACAAAGTCTAAAATAAATATTTTCACCTTTTTTCTCCCAAAAATATTTTGATTCTTCAATTTTTCTTTTCAATTTTCACGGGCTACTTGACACTTGGCAAATAATTATTCTTGACTTTTGAATTTCACCCTTTTACAGTTCGTAGATTAGGTATTAAGTGTTTTTGAGATCTTCAAAATCATTGATGGCTGAATGTTAAGGATGTTTTGACCAAACAAACAAAAAAATTCAATCAAAATATTGTAATTAACTGCAAACACCATCATCATCTTCAAAGAGCACAATGAACTTTTGAGCTTCCCTCAGGAATGTGCTCATTGGTACTCCACTGACCTTTTGCCAATGCTAAAAGTCTAATCCTGCCAACCAAGACACACTTCAGCAATTTTTTGTGCTCGTCGAGCACCACCAAACAGTAGTCATTTACTTTTGGCTCAATTCTGTGGTCTCAGAGTGACCTCGGAAGAGAAATTTCTGCTTTTCTACTAATTTTTTTTTTGCCAAATCCAAAAAGTAACATTTTTGAAACAAAATAAATGTAAACACTTGAAGTTACGTGTCACGTGTTTGTTACAGTAGTCCTGGAGAAGTTCAAAGAGTCAGTAGATCTGTTGACTTGTGAAATTGAAGGGAATATTGGTAAATAAATTGAGTGTGAAGAATGAAAAAAAAACTATTACTGACTTTTGGAATCCAGAAATAAATTACTAAGCAAACAAAACTGTTATATTATATTAAAAGACACTCACACGCCACAAACAATTTGATCGGAATATAGAAAGGGATGAAAAAACGGAAAGAAGGTTTATTTGCGTTCATGTTGCATGTGCCCTTTGCTCCTCAGAGCAAGAAAAAACGTTAAGGAAGAGCACGATATATTGTTTGGAGTTAACAAGTTATACTCGTCTTCATGCTCGACAAGCTCTATTTACAAACGGGATACACTGTTTGCATGAAGTGAAGAAAACTGCTTTTCTTGTTGGGTTGATTCCTGTGTATTGTAAATTCACTATTACTTGCAATCCTCAAAAATCAACAAGAAAAGCTAGTGTAATAGACTAGGGGGTCTAGAACATTCAAGAATTCTCGACAAAGTCAAAAATTGGGGATCAACGGTTGAGAAGAACTGAACAATGCTCCCAAACCAACAACTTTGAGCTAATATATCTCTGTGAAAGATATCAAAAAGTATTCAACTGATAAAGTGTTTATCATAAAATCAAGAGTATTTTGTTAGTTAACCACTTTTTGATATCTTTCAAAGGAACTGAGATAAATTGGCTCGAAGTTGAAAATTACGAGAGTTTTTTGAAAAAACTGGACTCTTCCGCTTTCTCCGGTGTCCTCAGTCAGCTTCGATGCTGTACGCGTTTCTCTGTACGCGTTTCTTACGGAGTTTTGAGAAGTTTTCGAATTTTCGAAAAAAAAAGTCTGCGATTCTTGACACTGTGAACACTCTAACAGAATCCCACCAGAACTGTCCATTTCGAACTCATTTCATGTGAATGGTATTAAAAAGTGGTCAACTGATAAAATGCTACTGATGTTTTGTTAAACATTTTATCAGTTGACCACTTTTTGATATCTTTTACAGGAAGTGAGATAAATTGGCTCAAAGTTAACAATTAGGAGAGTTTTAGAAAAGCTGGTCTCTTCCGATTTTTCCGAGAAGCAAGATGGGACCGCCAGCCCCAAAAAAATTGAACGTATTGTGGTACGGGCGGAGCCACTTTGAGCCAAATTTGTCATTTTCAGAATATCTTGAACATGATTTTAAAAAACCAAGTTTAGCTTGTTTTCCAGTATTTAGAATCATTCAAAAGTAAGGGTTTTCATTTAGTTCCTTCCTCTCCAAATGGTCCGAAAATGAAATTCCAAATCCTTTGTTCTCTGACTCACCTTGGCTAATTATTACTATACACCGGATATATCCTCCTATGTTCAGAGGGAGTGTGTTCTTGATTTCCGGTTTCTTTTTTTATTCAATCTCAACTTTTCCTTGATTGAGAAGAAAATAGTATACAATTCAAAAGCCAACCCTGGAATTTACGTTTTTCCGGATTCTCTGGTTTTTTTCAAATTTTTAGAAGCTTTTTCCGTCCTCCTTATCTATTTTTTTTCTAAAAAAAGTTCCTAAAGACGAGAAAATAAATTAAAAGTGCAATTTGAATAATTTTAAATGGTAATTAGTAATGAATAGTGAATGAGTGTGCAACCGGAAAACAAGATTCCACCCTAACATGGAAATTAATGTTGCCAGTTTCTGAAAATAGATTTTTTCAGTTTAGAACGTCTTTCATTATTTCTAGTATTTTCTTAGACATATTTTGGAGCGATTTCAGCGATAATATCGTTTTTTAGAATCCTCAAAATTCCAATTAGTGAAGAATTCAATATGATCACGTTCTAGAACAAATATCTCGGCTGTCGGCTTGCAACTTCTAGACGGAAGTTGAGGGGGGTTTGGCCTTTGGACGGATTTTGATCAGATTTCGGTCAGAAGCTGCCCACTGACAGCAGTGGGACGGACAAGTCAGATTTTGGCCTGAATTTGAAGGCGCTGCGTGTAAAGAGGTCGAAAGCTGGCCGGTAATTTGTCGGATCTTAGTCGGCTTCCCACAATGTCTTTGCCGGAATCTGACCAAGCTCCGGCCAGAAGTAACCGGCGACGCCTGAGATGGTACCGAAAAACAATTTTATTTATATTTTCTCGCTTTCTCAAATTATGAGTAATCGAAAGTTTTCAAAATTCTAAATGACATAACCTCATAAAATATGAAATGTGAAATCTTTCTATAATTGATCATTCAGAACTTTTTCTTGCAATTATTATTTTTTTTACTTTTCTGCTGCACAAATGTTCGATATCAATTCCTATGCATCTTAAAGTTGACATATCCATGAAATATGTACCTCCTCTTTTTCTCAGAAGATCTATCGTCATAAATAACTTGGAACGCTTCTTAGAGTGCGATCTGTGATCGTCGAGCAAAAAAAGGTGCTCGAACTTTTGCGCTTCATTTTCTGTTGACTTTATGTCAGTGATGCCATATTTACAAAGTGTGGGCAGTTAGTAGGTTAGAAATTTTTAAACCGAAACTTGCAAAAGGAATTAGATAACATCAGGGTAAACTATCAGGGTATCAACAATAGATTATGTATTCAAAAGTAGATCTATTAAGTATTTTCCGAGGGAGATATCAACCTTGGAGTGCTAAAAACATTTTAAATTTTTTACATTGCTCTGAAAACTTCAAAATATACTAAACAAAAAAAAAGAGCTTCAGTTTTGTAATTGTCAACTTTTTTGCCAAATTCCATATGGATGAGAAATGTCGTTTGTCCAACAGTAGGTCGAAGTGAGAGATATCTCGTTTTATGGGAGTTGTAAAAAAAAGTTGTCAATCACAAAATTGAATTTCTGAATATGTTTAGTAACCACTGCAAATTTTAGATGAATCAGAAAATTCTGAACTACTTTTTAGGTGTAAAAATTCAATCATAATATATTTTTGACGTATACTGCAGTTATGAAATTCGGAAAATTTAAAAGGATCAATTAAAAAAATATATTTGGGATCCATAACTGAGTTAATCTTACTCAAAATATTCGTAAACGGCTCCGGGACGTTCCAGAACCCGACGTTTCAGAACCACGGCCTTTCAGAACTCGACATTTCAGAACCCGGCGTTTGTCATTTTGTTCGATATGTTGTTTTTCTGCTTTTTTATTTGTTCTTATTTACCGTACTCCAAATAATGATCGGTTCACATTTTGCGGAAACTCTCAAAAAATCGAAACAATGAAAATTTCGAAAACAGTCTAAAAGTACGCAAAACATTGCCTGTATATAATTTTCATTTTTGCATACTTTTAGGAATGACATCGTTTTGTCCATAATGTCCATTTTTTTCGATTTTTCGAGAGTTTCCGAGTGTGATGCTATCATTATTCGAAATACTGTTGATAAGAACGAATGTAAATTAAAAAACAATTAATTGAAAGTTGCAAAAAACACTATGCAAAATACAGAAACTTTCTGAAGGTTCTGAAACGTCGGGCTCTGAAACGTCCCGGAGCTTCGGAAACTGCCTTGAAGATTGAAAGATTGAGACTCCAACGGTGCCTACAATAATCCTACACTACTGTCTAATGATGCTTACAGTAATCCTACTAAACGTTACGGTGCATTCTCAAAATTTCAAAATTGAAAGAATTGAAAGAAAGGAAAGAAATGAAAACCCGATCTAGACAATTCAAAAATCAATGTAAATTAGATAATTTGATTCAAAACCTGTAATTCTTCAATAAAATCTATAAAATGGCTATTTAGAGAAACACAGACACACAACACATTTCACTTCACAAGCTAACGTCATTCATAATTTTGAAATTCATAAACTCATTAAACTAAACTAAACTATGAGTCAAGTCTTCGGGGTGGTCGCAATGGCTTCCACTTAATTGTCACTTCCGTGTGTGTGTATGAGGCTAACTCAACTATTCAAATTCGAATTCCTAAAATTGATTCCCTCTACATGTCTAACAATTACTCGGGTCCCCGTTTTCCAACACATCAGTCAGCCGCCGATGTAATTTCCGCACCATAAGATAGGTTTCAATTCTTTTCTCTTATTTTTTGTGCTTCGCTTTTTCTTGCTTTCTCCCCTTCCAAAGGTCGTGAGACTAGAAAATTCCAAGTGCTTCTAGAAAATTGAATTCGTGATGACACGCCGACAACTGTACACGTCGAAGCAATCAGAAACGCATTAGAAGCTAGCTTGAGTTTCAAGAATGAGAATTCCGTGACGTTGCTAATTCCCGGTTAATTGGTTTTGATGCACAAATTTCCAATTAGCTACTGGAATTGAATGATGGTGTTGTTAATCTACGCGGTCAACGAACCCCGCCTATTCTTCCATTCTGGAAAATGGCAATCCAACCTATTTTTCATTTCATTTCATTCATTTTCTTTTTCCGGTTAGTGTCACCAGTCCCTCTTCTTATTTTCATTATTTCCTTTTATTTTCTACCATTGTCTTCTTTTTCCTTATTTTTATTCTCATACTGCATCTTTAATTTTTTTTTGGGTTAGTGGGTCCCAAAATTCAATTAACTGAGAGTCGCCAATTGCCATGACCTTACAGCAGACGCTGGTTTTTCAACTCCAGGGCCCCACTCACTGGAATTGAATTTTTATTTGGAATTTAGGTTTTTGAACTTTCAACTCTTAAGAAATAAAATTTAAACAACTCCCTGGGCTGCTCTATTTTAGACGCCATGAAATTAATAAATATTTCAGAGTTAGGGATGAATGAGTAAGTAAGGGATTTCCAGAATCTCGAAATGTTTCAAATTTTAAATCTCAGGTTTCTGATTTTTCCCAAGAATCTTTGTTCTTGTTTTGCTTCTTTGGAATTTCCCATAATTCAATTGAAGCTCAACTTCTGGAACTTAAAGGGATCCTCCCTTTTTATAAATCCTTTAAAGGTCGAATTTTCCCATTAAATTTGAACTTTTCTCCTCGTTTTTCATAGAAGATCACGTATTCCACCTTCGCAAACCTTGAAAAATGTCACCTAGGTGTCTAATCTTATACATAAAAATGCATAGGCAAGTTCATGGCAAGAACGTGAAGAAGTACCTGGAATAGAGTCGTCCAACCCCTCATATCCCCTTGAATACTCCCTCTAGTTGAAAATGAATAATTCATCATGAAGTTTTGGGTGGAGAAGGTCTCTTCGTCTCTATGAAATGACATTCCCCGTTCTTCTTAATATTCATGTGTGGATTTTTATACTTTTTCAGATAATTGTAATTTTCAGATTCTAAAAGAATTCTAAATTCGACAAAAGAAAAGAAAAAAAAATGGGATTGTGCAGCAGCAAAAAACGCATGACCACCGAGATGTCGGATGAGGAGGTTTCAGCGATTCGCGAAGTATGGATTCGGTGAGTATAGCCTCTGAAATTCTCTTCCAGATCTTATAAGAAGAGAAATCAATTAATATTAATCCTTCTTGTTTTTCCGTATTCTATAAAACCAATTTTATACCAGACATCATTTGTCTTAAGAATGCCATATAAGTAAACTGAATTTCATTAAGAAGCATCATCATCACGCGTTACGTCGTCTTACAGCAGCACGAATTAGGTTTTGATCGATGTCCATTATGCATAATCATTCATTTTTTTTGAAAATTACAATTTCCATTTGCAGCGCAAAAACCGACAACGTTGGGAAGAAAATTCTGCAGACGTTGATTGAGAAACGTCCCAAGTTTGCCGAATATTTTGGAATTCAGAGTGAGAGTCTGGACATTCGTGCGTTGAATCAAAGCAAGGAATTTCATTTGCAGGTACTCTAGAACCATTCACAGTACCGGTCAATAAGATGTACAAAAACGTGTTTTCAGTTTATTTTTACCATTTTCAGGAAGTTGGAAGTAGGCTGTCAAGTGTCCGACCACTTTGATAATTTTGGAGATTTTAAAACAGACCTAGATTGAAAACTTGGAATTCACAATATTTTTTGATACTCATTTTTCAAATTGAACATGGGAAAATCAAGAGTCTTTCAGAAATCGGAAATCAATTAGAGGAATTTTCCTAAAATTCTATGAATGCAAAGTTTTTAATCTGTGTCAGGGAACTTGACAGCCCAGCTTCAGACTTCTGAAAATGGTCAAAATCCACTAAAAATTATGTTT
The DNA here is from genome assembly GCF_000004555.2 of Caenorhabditis briggsae. Classification (NCBI taxonomy): domain Eukaryota; kingdom Metazoa; phylum Nematoda; class Chromadorea; order Rhabditida; family Rhabditidae; genus Caenorhabditis; species Caenorhabditis briggsae. The sequence goes on along the minus strand of NC_013491.2, from coordinate 2,309,047 downwards.
CTGTCTATCTTATTAACCGCTGATGTGCGTAAGCTCCAAAAAATTTTTCTAGGCTCATCGAATTCAAAACTTCCTCGACACTGCTGTCGGATCTCTTGGCTTCTGCCCAATTTCTAGTGTCTATGACATGGCGCACCGCATCGGACAAATCCATTTCTACAGAGGAGTTAATTTTGGTGCTGACAACTGGCTTGTGTTCAAGAAGGTTACTGTAGATCAAGTGACCACCGGCGCGACGGACAGCTCTAAGGAGAAGGATAAGGATGAGACGAACAGCAATGGAACTGCGAATGGGAAGGTTGACACCGAGGCCAACCCGATCCCGGTAGGGGTACATAACTGTGGTGAAGTGGGCCAATTCTAAGCCCAAACCTTTTTTCAGATCGCTGACATTAATAATGTGTACAGTGGAGAGAACTGCTTGGCTCGTTTGGGATGGAACAAGTTGATGACTGTCATCGTTCGTGAAATGAAGAGAGGTACGAATTCCGAGGAAAAAATAATTCTGAAAATATTATTATTTCAGGATTCTTGGAGGAAGCCATGCGCAATTGCAAAGAAGAAGACAACAATGGACTCCTTGGTGCTTAACCCCCTTTTTTTTCTTCCTTCTCAAAATATTATTGCCTCTAAAAACATTTTCAGGGTACTATAAATTTCTGGAATGTGCTCAGGACCGACTCGCCTAACACTCTAGGAATTTTTAGAACCTTGTCGCATTTTTACAGCTTTTTTATGATTGGCAGAATTGCACAATTCTTGCCTTGCGCTGATAGTTTCAGGTAGTTTTTTCTCCTACATACAATTAAATTTGAAATACTTGAAATCGGTTAAGCCCTAAACTGAAGTCCCATTTTAATTGTCCTGACACTCATAATGACACCTTTGCCCTGAATTTACAACTTCTCTGCTTTTTGTTTCTCGAATTTTTATTTAATTTCTTAACGCGTGAATAAATATTTGGATTAAATGAAAATACGGCACACTGAATCGAAACATGAAACGGGGAATTTTTTGGAATCATTGGGTATGTTAAGTTATTGAGAAATAGAATGGAAAGTTTGGAAACGGAAAGCTGGAAAACTGGGTTGGAATCAAAGAATTTAGAATCGGGAATGTCAATTTCAGAAAATGGTCCGTGATTTTTTTGAAAAGTTAAGGATTGACATACGGCTCTGGAACCCATCCGGTTCGATTGGAAATCGAGTCACGAACAAACACCCATCCACGAGATCCGCATTTGAGAAGGATGACCTGAAAATTTTAGATTTTGAGGTTTTAAAGGAGGCCAGACACCAAAAAAAAAGTTTTCCTGACATTTTGCATAGGGAACTCCCATGAGGGGTTGAACTCATGACAGGCAGCTCAGGGGTACAGCGCCGCTACCGGCTGAGCTACGGGGGCGCGAAGGCGCCTGTCGACCGATGGTCTACATAAACGCGGCGCGATTTCGTTCCCCGAACTGTCCCCCGAAATTTTTGCTGTCTCGCCTCCTTTAACTGATTTTGTGGCTCCCGGAAATTTCGCAACCGGACATTTCGCAGCGGGACATTTTGCAGCCAGACATTTCACAGCCAGACATTTCGCAGCCTCTGATAACGTCAGAAAATCAGAATTCCAAATTCTTCGGTTTTGAAAAAAGTATATTTTAATGTCAGAAATTGAATTTCGAAGAATTCGGCTAAATCTTCACCGTTATGATATTTTTTTAGAATTCCTTTTTTTTCTTCTAGAATTCCAACTTTCTAAAATTTTATATTTCAAAAAGAAATTCTGAATAACAATGAAGATTTAGCATTTTTCAATTGATTGAATACTTGCTTGCTATTTTTTCAGCTGAATTCTTCGGAAATTCAATTTTTGCCATTAAAATATNCTTTTTTCAAAACCGAAGAACTTCGAATTCAACCGTACTAGTTCCAATAGGAGCTAACTCTATACGTGCCCTTTGAGCTCAAATATGTATATTGGTTTCTTCATGATGTATTACAAAACTGTCTACTGTACATTTTTTTTAATTGAAATGAACATTTGGTCCGTTGACCACTTTTTGATTTCTTCTACGGGAGATGATAAATATGGGCTCAAATTTCACGGTTTGGGAGGCATTCAGATTTTGTTTACAGTATATATACTCAACTGAAGAAGTCAATACATATTAGCCTTTTGTGCGGTACTGTATTTTCTAATTCTAACTCAAGTTTCATACCTTGTCCCCACGATTCACAGTCATTTGCTCTCCAGACGACGCGTTGAAATCGTCATTGACAATCAAAATGCTTCCATACTGGGATGGGTTGAAGTATGATGGAACTGAGATATCATTGGTCTCTGTACGACTATGCTGCTGATGATGTTGGGGTTGGTGAGACGGTGACGCCATGGGGACGTAGCTGGCATCCACGTGGAATCTACAAACTATTTTTGTTCCTGAATACTATATACTTAATTTTTTACTTTTTCGCATTCATTTGTTCCTCGGTCACCGGATTATCGACGACTCTGCCGACGCGAATGTAATCACTAGTCACAACTTGATAAGGCGTGCCATTCTGAAGGATTATAACACGTAATGTAAGAAAAAATTTTGAAAAAAGGGTCTCCGTAAAAACATGACAATTAGATGGAACTAATTTAACTCACTTGAATTGGCGTATAGCTGACTTTTGGTTGAGCATTCGAAGCTAAACCAAAAACATTGACAGCGCCTGGAATACTGCTTCCAGGACGTCTTCCACCGCCTGGAGCACTGTTAACAGGCTGAAGAGGCACTTGCTGGAAACTCATGATTTCATCCAAATGAACAAACAACTCGGCGAGGCGAAATGATTACAAAGATGCACACACAACACACATGATAAAAACTCACCTCGGCGACAACAGGATGATGGAGATGGGCGTATTGGTGCTCGTCGTGACGTGCTGGAATTGGAGCGTATTGGAGATGTTCAACGGTGGGTTTTGGTGGAGGCACTGGCGCAGGGGCAATGTAAGTGGAGACTGGATGTGGAGCTGGTTGTGGGCGGTGTGGGATTGGATCAATCTGGAAAAAGTTGATTGTTAGAGAGTTTTAAAATTCAAGTCTAGACTGGTAGGGTTTTTGGGCAGCTATAGGGAAAAAAAATCTGAAGTTCACCTCAATAGACTGCCGTTTGTAATTGCTGACCAGTGTCACTCCGGTGGCATCTACCGTATCTCTACGTGGCAACTCCTCCAATGTAGTGGCAACCGAAGACGTGGAGTTGGATCTACTGTCTCCAACAGCTTCATCTACTTTCTGGAAAAGAATATATCTTGTGATTTCTGCTAATTCTTTTTATTTTTCAAGCCAGATACCGAAAACGTATTACATTCTGATTTGATAAGTTAAAAACAGGTATTTTAAAATTCTGAAAAAATCCAGAAGTTTATTCCAGAAGTTTCCGATTTTCAAGTATAAGAAACAAAATTAATGCTTAATTTGGTAGTTGATAACTTTCTTGTCAAATTTCATTTTTCTGCGTTATGACGTTTGTAACGAAAAAGCTCCGAAATTGCCAAGTTAGCATTGAAGCCGCTTAACTCATTTCGTTGAATTTTTACAAAAAAGTTCTTAGCTGGCAAATTTGAAGCTCGTATTTAGTTTAGTATACTCAAAAAATTTCAGAAATATCGACAAATTCTGTGCTAATTTTTAGGATTTCAGAGGTGATCAGTCCCTCTCCCTCACCTCTTCTGCCTTCTCTTTCGCCTCCTCCGCTACTACCACCGCTGCCTCCTGATGCATCTCGTGGTGCCAATCATGATTGTGCTCCTTGTGGTGCTCCGACTGCTCCGGCTGAGCAACAACCGCAGCTCCAGCCACAACACCACCCACAACTGGATCAGCAAGAAGACCCTCGGCTTGGAACAACTTTCCAATCTCGACGTATCTATAAGAAAGAAAGTTATAGAACGATTTTTCCTATTTTTTGATCTAACCCATTAATCCAAGAATGGAGTTTATCATTGAAGAATTTGTATCTCAATTCTTGTTGTTTCGCCCAACTTGCTGCTTCTTTTCTGTGGAACGCGGTAATATCCGCTTCGGTTTCTCCATTTTTTCTTTTCATTAGCTTCTTTTCCTTTGCTTTGTACTCTGAGTACTCTGCCTTCAATTTCTCTTTCTCCTTATTACTGTAGTCATGGACCTTGTGTGCCAATGCCTCAAACTCCGTGATCTGGAAAACAGGGTTTTATATTTGTTTCTTTTGTCATCAATTTTGCCCAAAATTCGATCTACCATGAAAGTTTTTGGCAATTCAAGAGCACAAACTGAAAATTTTCAAATTCAATTCTATAAAAATTGAAATAAAATAACCACGCAATCAGCTTAATTACGGTAATTTATCTGATACCACCTATTCGTCTTCTTCGAGCTCAATTATCTCGGTTCTTTGAAGAGCTATCAAAAATGTTTCAACTGATAAAGTACTTATGATAATGTAATCAATATTTTGAACAGTTGACAAATTTTGATATCTCTCATAGAAACTGAGATTATTGAGCTCAAAAAGCTGTAAGCTTAAAACAGAGCAGATGCGTTATTAAAGAAATGAAAACTAGTTAAGAACTCCTTTCAAATATTTCAGAAATATTCAAAACATACAACTTTTTGATGAGCAGTGACTCCAAGCACAAATTGTTTGAAAACCTTCGACAGCTCGCGAGCCTCTTGCTTGGATTTGTGTCCAGCGGTGTCTGCAGACATGATAAGCTTGTGAGTGGCATCACAATATTGAGACATGGCTTCTTGGAACACTGAAAAATAAAGATTTCGTAATTTTCACTGATTCATGCACATTTTGTGAGTCACAGAGGGTCAAATTTTATAGAAAAAACTCACTGTAATAAGTTTTCAAAAGATGCATGCCAGCTTGCCCGAGATTTTTTGAAGCTGAAACTTCAAAAAAATACAAAAAAAACCAACAAAAAAACTAACCCGGCAAGAATTGCGAAGCGAGTTGGTCATGAACCAATTGTGGAATGTTGGCTGCCATTGAAGGCGTAATTTCCGGGGGTACCGCTTGTTCGTCGACCGACATCGGAATAACTGGCGAGTACCGATGGGAGACTGAAAAATGGAAATTTTTGATAATTATAAATCAATAATCAAGTTTTGAATCTGACCACGATTGAGGTTTTAATGCGAAACGCTTCGTTTCGCCCAACCAAACATTTTTATGTGTGGCAATATGTTACAGATAAGGCTCTTTTTTGCGTCTTGCCAGACCGAATTTTTGTTGGTTTTGAATGTGTAAAATGATAGACTTGGCATCTTTTGGCGCCTTTTTTTTATGGCAGGCGTTTGGGTCTCTTTTAAAAGCAAAATGGAAAAAAAAGGTTGGGAAATTGAGTATCTTGTTTTCCTCTCATTCTTTTAAATTTTCATGATTACGGTTATCATTACAAATGTGTCATAAGATAGGAATTAGGGGAAAAAGAAACAACTGAAAAAATAAGTGCCTATGAAAAATTAAAGCACTCTTCCGAAGAGAAAAATGCACACATTGGACGATCAGTCGCACCGCGCGTAGTACAGTTAAGTTCATGAAAAGCAGCAAGGGTTGTGTGCCGTTTTTCGAAAACGAGTTGTGCAAGTGATAAGAGCCCCCCCCCCCCCCCCCCCCTTTTTGGTATGTGCTTTCCCGTGCGTTTGATTATGTACATTTACCCGAGAGGCAATGGCGCCCTAAAGGAAAGCGGAGGAGGTGAGAGAGGACGTGAAACAAAACCAAAAACCGCTTTGTGCCATTTTTGAAGCGAATTGGATGATTTTATGGGGGGGGACAGAAATTGGGAGAAACCAAGTTTTTCAAAAAGTACTGTAAAATGAAACTAAAATAAAAACGTAATTCTAACAGTCTCAGAACGAAAAATACCGTATCTAAAATGATTCAAATTTTGTAAAATGAGATTTCTAAAATTCTTCTAAAATTATACAAGTTTTTCAGTTTGAGAATTTCTAAATTCTCAAGAAAAACTTTTGAATTTTAAGAATCAGGTTTTTTTCTGCCACTTCTCCAAAACTTACACATTATCCGACAGGTCATCACCATTTGCCTTAATTTTCGGCAACTAGAAGATGTGTATGGTCCTTCCGACGACACATACTTCTATTATTCATAATTTCCCCCTTCAAAGCTACATCCGGAACCTTACAACAAAAATTTTGCGGAATTTACAGAATTTTTTGTATTGACAATGCATCAAGATGATTCATAAGCGAGAGAAATAATCAGAAACAGACAGCTTTTATGTTGATTGATGGTCATAAGATCCAAAAGATAGTTTGAAAAAAATTCCTCATACGTTTTCAAAAAATTGGAAATTAGAAAAATTCGGAAATTCGCAGATTTAGAGATTCTAAAGTTACGAATGTTCAGAAATTCAACACAAATCACGCTCTCCCACAGAACAATTCCGAACTGCAAATTAATTTTTGATCTACAGAAAAAGTTTGGCGCGATCACAATTGCAGGTCTAAAACCATAATTTTAGAATTTTTTATCTGATTTCGTGGGGTTCCAAGATGATTTAAATGATTCTTAAAAAATTAATTAGTGGTTATAGATTCATGTATGGTCGTTTTCCGGAAGAAAAAATGTCAAAAATGATAATTTTTGAAAGTTTTTTACAGAAAAAATTTATCTCCTCTTCCAGTTTTTGACATTTCTAGAAGTTCTATAGCTCAAAAAACCGCAATTATTTTCTCTATATTTTCTATGGACGAATTTTTAATTCTTCTGATAAAACTTTTTTATAATCAAAAAACAACTCAAAAATGCAATTTTGTGCAATTTCATGAGGTTTTTGAATTATAAAAAAAGTTTTATCAGACGTATTAAAAATTCGCTCATAGAAAATGTAGAGAAAATAATTGCGGTTTTTTTGAGCTATAGAACTCTTAGAAATGTCAAAAACTGAAAGAGGAGATAAATTTTTTCTGTAAAAAACTTTCAAAATGACCATTTTTGACATTTTTTCTTCCGGAAAACGACCATATATTAATCTATAACCACTAATTAATTTTTTAAAAATTATTTGAATCATCTTGGAACTCCACAAAATCAGATAAAAAATTCTGAAATTATGGTTTTAGACCTGCAATTGTGATCGCGCCAAACTTTTTTCTGTAGATCAAAAATTAATTTGCAGTTCGGAATTGTTCTGTGGGAGAGCGTGCAAATTGAAATTTAGAATTATAAAACTTCAAAAAGTTTTCAAAACTTTAAAAAAATCGGGAAATCCAAACATTAAAAAATTTAGAACATTTTCGGAGAAAATTCAAAAAATTCAGAAATTATGGAAATTTAGAAATTCAGAAATTCAGAAATTCAGAAATTCAGAAATTCGGAAATTCAGAAATTCAGAAATTCAAAAAATTCAGAAATTATGGAAATTTAGAAATTTAGAAATTCAGAAATTCAGAAATTCAGAAATTCAGAAATTCAGAAATTCAGAAATTCAGAAATTCAGAAATTCAGAAATTCAGAAATTCAGAAATTCAGAAATTCAGAAATTCAGAAATTCAGAAATTCAGAAATTCAGAAATTCAGAAATTCAGAAATTCAGAAATTCAGAAATTCAGAAATTCAGAAATTCAGAAATTCAGAAATTCAGAAATTCAGAAATTCAGAAATTCAGAAATTCAGAAATTCAGAAATTCAGAAATTCGAAAATTCAGAAATTCAAAAACTCAGAAATTCAGAAATTTGGAAATTCAGAAATTAAGAAATTCAGAAATTTAAACTGAGTTTTTTTATAATACAGCTTAATAAATCAAAATTAAAACGTCAAACCAACCTTTCAACATCTGGCAAAAGGAGTTTTTCTAGTACCACTCACAGGCAACACAGAAGCATGACTAATATCCGCACAAGTTTCTATTCCATTTCTCCTTCGTATTCCAACAAAAAAACTAGCATAACAATCCATGGGCGCGCGCAAGCGCCAGATTCCGAGGTCACTCGTAAATCACTCACCAATCTTGATGCTTTTGAATCTCTGATTGAGGACATATTTGTGTCCGTTGATTTCCAGAGTTTGAGCTGGAATTGGAGCTGGCTCCGGTGGAATGTTAGAATGGTAGAAGAATTCGTCGGTGGCGGACTGCATTAGTTGTTTCTTGGCAGCCAAGACAAAGTACATGGGACAAGCGAAATGTGGAAGGAGAGGAGGACGAGAAAAAATGAATTGATGGAACTTTGCCCCTGTTTTTTTTTGTTTTTCTTGCAGATGATAAAAGGTTTTTTATCCGCCCACACCTGAGAGGCTCTTCGCTGAATTTCTAGTCTAAAGCCAGCCTTATCTACTTCGAAAAGAGAATTCCGAAAATTTCAAAAACTCACGTCTCCAACTCCATAGTTTCATCCCAAGAAGAGACGGTCGTCGAGTGCCACGATTGAAAATGCCAGCTGTAACAACTTTAGATGTTGTAAACGGCCCGTCTCGTGTGCCCTTTCCACGCTCTCGCCCCATCTCAAACACGGTCTATCGGTCTATTTTCAATTTTATACGACGTGCAAATTACAGGGGTTGCTGGACAGCACAGTGAATCTTTGGGAGAGAAACAAAGGGGGGAGAACATGCGGGACGTGTGTGTGCAATTGGGGGCAATAAATATTTTCTTCGTTCTTCTGTGGAGGTGGAGGAACCTGGGAATGCTCTTTTGCAATTGGGGGTCACTCACCGAGCATATTTTGTTCAGAATTGGTGCAGGATGTGCGGAAGATAGTGAGAAAATCTACGGATTTTGGGGGAAAAACTATAAAGTTATTTTTGTTTCTAGAAATTATGTTTTTTTTTGGTTATGTTTCCTTTTTTGTATTTTTTTTTTGTATTTTTAGGGCAATAGGATGAATCGATGAAAGGCAATGTTTAGATTCAGAATTGGAAATATAAAAACAAGCAGTTTTAATTTTCTGTCTGAAAGTATTGAAGGTAAAAAATATTGTTTTGATAATTTATTTAAATTCTAAATTATGCAATGCTCTTTTTGGTAGTTTCGTGATTTTATATATTCTTTCGATAGGCTACCGTGAACACTCTAATAGATGTCTTCCCTATACTTCCACTTTGAGCCCATATATCTTTGTTACTGTAACAGATATCAAGAAGTAGTCGACTGATAAAATGTTTATCATATTATCATCAGTATTTTATCAGTTGACAGATTTCCTATATCTATCAGAGAAATTGAGATGATTGAGCTTAAAGTGCAAGCATTGAGTGGCCTATTAGTATTTGGGCATAGGACTCTCAATTTCGATATTTTGATTGTCACACAAATGTTTTTTTCTATGAAATTTAGCAAAAAGATGTGAAAAATGATTTTATTTTATTTAAAAAATATTCTACGATACTTCACTTATTCAGCATATTTGAAAGCATAAACTTGCACTTTGAGCCCATATATCTCTGTTCCTGTAACAGATATCAAGAAGTAGTCAACTGATAAAACGTTTATCATATATTAGTATTTTATCAGTTGACCATTTTTCGATATATGTTACTGGAACAGAGATAAATTGGCGCAAAGTAGAAGTCCTAAGTAGCCTCCTATTGCAGTATTTACGGTATGACTGTAGATGTTCCTGGTGTCTCTAAACTAAAATCATTCAAATAACCAGCTATTTTATTGTTTACTCAAATTAATTTATGTGTAAGTTATTCTGAAAATTCCTAAACTAACAAAATCTTATTTACCATCAACAACTCTTATATAATGCACCTACTTTCAGCTTTGAGGCAATTTATCTCAATTACTGTAACAGATATCAAGGATTGATCAACTGATGAAATGTTAAACATAATATCAAAAATGATTTATCAGTTGATCTCTTTTTGAAATCTTCTACAGAAACTGAGATAAACTGACTCAAAGTTGACACTTCAGAAGGCATTTTAGTAGAGTGTCTTAAGTAATAATGGATACTCTAGCTCATTTTCAGATAAGGCATTTCTGATACCTTATTCACTTTAAACCACTTTTTCAAATTTTGCAAAATATTTTGATCTATGGTTTTGATCTTCCATTGCTTTCTATCTTTTTCCTGGTATTTTATATTTTCTTTTTGAATCCGTTTTATCTGTTTCCAACCAGAACATTCCATGCGTTCTTCACTATTTTTCCCATCATTTTCTGATTTTTCATCTCCTAAAAATCAATTCAACCTGCAAATCAGGTACTCATAAACACATGTATTACACACTATTTAAAATTGAATTGCAAATTATTTCGAGTATGTTGATGATGACAAATCCTTCCTCTCATGCCTGTCGTTCCTTTCTCTGCAACATACATTCGAAAAGTATTTTTGTAGTTTCCCTATCTCCCTCTCTCCCGCCTTCCCGCTTTTTTTTCTCTCATAACGATGAGACAATAACGATGAGGCTCGCTTCATTCCACTTTACAACGTCATATCCTCTTTTTGTTTAGTTTTACTTCTTTTTACTATGTTCTCGTCTTTCTGTAAACCTGGAGAACAAGAAAAACCAAAGAAAGCATTTTTAGAAAATAATGAGTCGCCTGCTTGGTAAAAATCTGATACAGTTGTCAACATCCAGAACAAAATCTACAACTGAAGAGATTGTGAAAAACTTGACGGTCCCTCTAATAGAACATGCCCAGCCGTTGAAGATGTTGACAGCTGAGGAGAAGAGAAAAACGGTACAATTGAAATTGCAGGAGGTATCCAAAGAAATTTTATTTATACAAAATTTTTTATTTGCCAGATTGAGCACCAAAAGGGCCAGCCGCCATTCTACGATATGTTCATGAGAGAGCACTCTTATTTGAGAATCTCATTGACAGAAAAGTGCAATTTCAGATGTAATTTTTTTCGAATTTGTCTTTTAGCCGAATTCCCATTCTTCAAAACATTTTAGGCCTATACTGTATGCCAGCTGAAGGTGTACCTTTAAAACCAAAAGACAAAATGCTCAAAAACGAGGAGGTGTTGAGACTGGTCAAGTTATTTGCGGACCATGGGATTGACAAAGTGAGACTAACTGGAGGAGAGCCAACAATTCGAAAGGATATTGTACAAATTGTTGGTGAGTATTATGTGTTTGTTGTTAGAAATCGGAATTCGGCTTTTCAGAAGGAATAGCGTCTACACCAGGTGTCAAAGATGTGGGGATCACAACAAATGGATTGGTGCTGCCAAGGTTTTTGCCAGATCTAAAAAACGCGGGATTGACTAAGGTGAGGAATCTGATTACTGTAGCGCCTTCGCACTCACAACTTTGAGCTAATTTGTCTAGGCTCCTCTGCAAAATATACAAAATTGCTTACTGATTAAATATTTGTGATAATAAAATACAATAAAAACTCTAATAGAACGCCACCCGGACCGTCCACTTTGAGCCTATATATCTCACTTCTTTTGAAAAATATCAAAAAGTTGTCAACTAATAAAATGTTTATCATGCTATCATAAACATTGTATCAGTTGACACATTTTTCATATCTTTACTGGAAGTGCGATATATAGGCTCAAAATTGACAGTCCGGGTGGCGTTCTATTAGAGTGTTTACGGGATTATATCTGTTGACAACGGTTCTATGTGTGTTATAGAAATCACTCTCCTAGCATTATTATGTAAGCCAATTATTTAAAAACTGCCATTTTGGAAGTTCGAATTTCAGAATTTTCTGAGATTTGGAATTTTGGAAATTTGGAAATTACAATTTTTGGACATTTGTAATTCAATGGAATTTCGAATAGTTTGGAACTTTGAAAATTTCAAATAATTTGAATTTTGGACTTTTCGAATTTTGGAAATTTTAGAATTTTTGGATTTTCGGAATATTTGAAATTTAGAATTTTTGGAAGTCGGAATCTCGGAATTTACGGAATTTCAGAATTTTTTGGAAATTGGAATCCCGGAATTTACGGAATTTCAGAATTTTTTGGAAATCGGAATCTTGGAATTTACGGATTTTTCAGAATTTTTCGAAATTGAACGTTTTTTTTTGAATTCGGAATTTCGAATATTTTTGGACATAAAAAGTTTTATGGAATTTTGAAGATTTCAGAAATCAAAAAATTTCAGAATATTTGAAATAATTTTCAAAATTTATAATTTCAGAAATTTTGGAATTTTTGGAGTTTTCGGATTTTGTGAATATTTTGAAACTAAGAATTTTTGTAAATTAGAAAATTTCGTAAAAATGAAATTTGGGCCTTTTGTATTTTTTGAGTTTTATGAAAGTGTGGGAAATTGTGAACTTCGGAAAAAAAGGAGACTTGGATATCAATTCACTCAAATTTGAAAGATATAGGTTCTTTTTATTACAGGTGTTACAGTTTACCAGAATTGAATGTGTCTCAAAATATAATTCAAAAGTTCTAACTATTGCTACTGTCATATGATGTTGGAAAGACCAAAATTTGCGAAATAAATATTTTCAGGTGAACATCAGTATTGATTCTTTGGACCGGCAGAAATTCGCTAAAATGACTCGCCGAGACGGATTTGACAAGGTGTGGAAATCCATTGAACTTGCACAAGACTATTTTCCAAAAGTCAAGGTATTTCCAATTTTTTTAGATTTGTAAAACCTATTTTACAAATTTCCAGCTCAACGTGGTTGTCATTCGAAACCAGAATGAAAATGAAATTGTGGATTTTGTGAACCTCACCGCCAACCGTAACCTTGACATTCGGTTCATCGAATTCATGCCATTTGGAGGAAACGAATTCAAAAACGATAATTTCTATGGATATCGAGAAATACTCAGCTTGATAGTTGAGAAGTTCGGAGACGACGTGATTCGGTTGTCAGATTCTCCGAACGATACTACAAAGGCTTATAAGATTGAAGGATTTCAAGGACAATTCGGGTTTATCAGCTCGATGTCGGATCATTTTTGTAATACATGCAATCGGTTGAGAATTACTGCCGACGGCAATTTGAAAGTGAGTGTGTTTTTCCCGTTTTTCTATCGAGAATGTTTCACATGACCCTTCCCCCTCGTCATTATAACTCATTTTCCTCTCCTTCGATTATTCCAAGGACATCGAAATGCGCTTTCGTTCTGATCTCAGATTTTATTCCTTTAGTCACTAACAATCTCATAAACATTCAACTGAAAAAATAAGAAAAGGTAGCAAACGTCATTTTGTGCGAAACGAGATCCGTTCTCTTCTGTTCTCGGTTCACCTGCCAACTTTTCCGTTGATGTGAATTACAAATGTGTTTTTTTCTCTCTCTCTCTCTCTCTCTGTTCTTTTCTTTTCTTCTTGTTTTCCGTTTCCTTTGCCACTGCCGAGTTTGTTTTTGCTTCTGTTTATATAGGTAATATATATTTTTGAAGGTTTTTAGAATTACGAATTCTTGATGAATCTGTGGAATTGCATATTCTGAAATTGAATCATTTTCGTCCGTTTTCCATCAGCTACAGACCAAAAAAGTGAATCTCCACGGATCATTTAAGAGTGATGTTATTTCAACATTTTTCAGAGAAATTGAGATAATTGAGCTAGAAGTTCAGGACCAGGATGACGTTGGGTTAGAACATATACGGTTTATACATTACCGTCCGAGGACATAAACACAAACGCATTTTTCGGTTGAGTTTGTGCTATTTTTGATAATTCTCAGAAATCTGTAGCTCGTCTGTCCAGTTTCCTGTTACTTTGCAAGTTTTGGAGGCTGTAAAACAGACCTAGATTAAAAACTTTGCATTCTCAGAATTTTCGAAAAATCCTTGTTTGTCAACTATTTGCCAATTTTCGAGAAACTTCTTGGCACAAAAAGTAACTACACATTTTCAAAAATATGATTTATAGAAGCTCATCAAACATCTTCGTATAATCATTGTTTTTATCCAACTTGCTTTTTAGTGGGTCTTGAGGTTTTGTTTTGAAAATTACTGTTTTGCCGTTCTGCTATCACATGCCAGACGATTTCCTCGAAAATATACTCTCCAGGGACGATTTAATGGGAAAATATAACCATATTCTGTTTAATTTCCTTTTTATGTACATCTTTTGTACCCTTCCAATTTCCTCTATCCTCTAGTTTTCTCTCCATGACCACAATCTACAGGGAGACCTTTTCATTTCTCTTCTTTTTCAATTTCCTCTTTTTTCGCTTTTGGAAATTCCTCTCTTCCGGTGTTTTCACTCTCTATGGCAACCGCTTTTAAAGTTTCCCATGAAACAAATATCACTAGAAAGATTTCTACTCCGATGAACTAATGTGGAAGGCATGAGAACTAAATAAATCTGACTAGTTGAGTTTTGAAATTTGTAGTTAACTCACGTTTTGAGAATTACCATTAAAATCTCAAATTCTCAATTTTGCTAGATTTCTTCAAAGGAACCGAAAAAATCCAGACTATTTTTGAGGTAGACATGTTTTCTTCTGGAAATTCAAAATTCAATATATTGTTATCCGATGCAGTACATGTCCTAGGGATGATCTTATAAGAAAACATAACTCTATAAAATATAAATTTTTGGTTGACGTCATTCCTCTCTCTTATGCTCCAACACTCTCTTATTAGTTTCCAACGTTTTTTTTCTCAAAAATATCAGTAATACTTCTACCCTCCAGGTATGCCTCCATGGGAACTCTGAAGTCAGTCTTCGTGACAAGATTCGAGATGGCTCTTCTGATGAGCAACTTTCGGAAATTATCCAGAAAGCGGTCAACAATAAGAAAGCAAGGCATGCCGGTAATTGGAATCTGAAATCTTATAAGGTCGGAAAAAGTTCCAGTTTTCAGGAATGGACGCTCTCAAAAATCTTCCCAATCGTCCTATGATTCTTATCGGAGGTTAACTTCAGGTATACCACTGAATTTTGAGAATGATCTAATTTTGGTTTTCAGAGTCTCCACTGGTCACATTCCCCAAACTTGGTCACTTTTCCACATCTAGTTCGCTTATGTTTAGTCACTTTTTTCCCAAATCTCACTTATCTAACATTCGCCAATATTCTACAAATCATTCAGGCAAGTTCCTAATTTCTGATGTCCCCCAACTAGACTGTTACTGCTTGCAACAGATGTTTTCTTATCAGTTATCAATTTTTCAGCATACTCAATTCCATCGGTGCTCACTCATGTTGACAGCAATGGCCGGGCAACACAAGTCGATGTTTCTGCGAAAGCTAACACTATAAGAACCGCTATAGCCAAGGGAACAATTATGGTAAGACGATTTCTTTTTTTTCTGAGAATTATTTTTTATTTGTTTTCAGTTAACCCCAGAGATCTCTCGACAAGTCTCCGAAAATACCATCAAAAAGGGAGATGTGTTGACTGTAGCCAAGGTAAGTTTTTGAAATATTTCAGAAGAAAACTTCTAAAAAATATAAATTATAAGAAAAAATTTAGATTGCCAGCATCATGAGCGCAAAAAAAGTTGCGAATCTGATTCCACTATGTCATCCGATACGTTTGGATTTTGTTGATACTGTATTTGAGCACGACTTGGAAAATCACCAACTTCATTGTATTTCTACTGCCAAATGTGGCGGGAACACCGGAGTTGAAATGGAGGCGCTCACCGCTTGTACAGTAAGAAAGCATTTGAAATTTAACTAAAAACGAGAGTTTCTGATTCCAGATTGCTCTACTCACCATCTACGATATGTGCAAAGCGATAAGCCAGAAAATGGTCATCTCCAACATTCACCTTGTACACAAATCGGGCGGCAAAACCACGTATCACATTGACAATGAAAATCAGATTTGAACTGCTAGTCTTTTCACTTCCATTTCCACTTTTTTCCTTTTTCCGAATGAATATATTTTTTGATTTTTTGAATTTAAAAAAATTGAAAAAAAAGTTCCCAAAATCAAACCAATTTCCCTTTTACCCGTTTTTTTCTTCATCAAAAAAAAATCTCCGCTTCCGCATGTCGCTCGCTGAGTGGCCAATATGTCTGCGCCCTTTGCCTTTACCCCCTTCAGCGATCTCGTGGTGTAGTGGTTATCACATCTGTCTAACACACAGAAGGCCGGCGGTTCGAGCCCGCCCGAGATCAGATATTTTTTAAAAATATTTTTGGGTTTGTTTTTTGATTGAAGAAGGATTCGAAATAGCTACCGTATAGTTTATCTCTAATTTTCGACAAAAATTTCAATTAAAAAACTGAAGTTTTTATTTTTGTTAAGTTTACTCTGAACATTTTTTTTTACTTTTCTGGACAAAGTTGACTACACGCCTCTACCGGCAACTTCAAACTGAATTATCTCGATTTCTGTGGAATATATTAAAAACTTGCCAACTAATAAAATATTGGTGATAGTATGATAAATAATTTATTAGTTTAAAAAATTTGATCGTTTCATTTTTCAGAAAGGCTTGAATTACGCTAAACTAACTACAAAACGTAGAATTAGTGATTCTTCTGAATTTTTATAATTAAACTTTTTGTATTTTCCGAAAAACGACTCATTTTAGCATTACGATTCCTTCATTTGAATCGAAATTCCTGTTTTTTCAAATACTTGTAAATGTCAGATTTTTTTTCAAATGAGAACAATTTCTGAACCTCTCTGGCCCAATTCAGGTCTTGGTTTTTCAAAATATATTTTTTTGTTTTTTACATGACCTAAATTTTTAGTTTCAATTCATTTTGAGGATCTAATAATAATAAATTAACAGTTCTCCGACCGGCTTTCACTACAATTTTAGTTTTTTTTTCTCCTCTATCCCACAACTCCTCCGATTCTCGAACCTCTGCAACGATCACATTTTTTGACAAAAAAAAGGGGTGTGCCACACGACTGATGGCTGATAAAAAGTGGAACCATCGGCATGTACTGATGATACGAGCGAACAAAGAGCAATTTTTCAGGGAATGGTGAACTGATACCAGGAACAGGGATGAAGAAAGTTTTGATGTGTCTGGTGTGAACTTTTTGCCTGCCTAGATTCTATTTTAGAATTACAAGAACGATTATCTGGAAAATCTGGAAGTATATTTTTACGAATTCAATTGTTCAATATTTTCCTGAAATTCCCCTCTAGAGAAGTTGAACTTGTAAGACCAACGTCACTTCAAAAAAGCTCCTATTCCTTTTATTTTACCACAAAAACTATACGTGATTCCCGAAAATTCTTTTTTAAAAACAAGAAATGTGATATTTAAAAAAATCAGAAGAGTTTGCAAGCTTTCTTTCTTGGGTTTGGGGAACCATCTCACTTCAAAATAAAACTTCTTCTTGTCGACCATACAGTCGCATTGGGGCTCGTCACAAAGTGAGTGGACTTGATGTACTGTGTTGTCATTCAAATCAAAAATCTTCTCTTCATGGTAAAACCTAAAATGAATGAAGCTTGAAACCACCAATTTCTCTGGTTACTCACTCTTTCCACACTGCGAATTGCTGAAGAGTACCGAGCAGGTGAAATTGCTCACCATTCATTCGGCAAGTGTGCACTACATTATATCCCAGCTCGAAAAACACCTAAAAAAGGTTTACATCTCTTAACACAAATTTCAAACTCACATCGAACCAACCATCATCCGACTGGGTGCCGTCGAGCTCATATACGGCCACTTTCTGCTCTACAGGGAAGCATTTTTTGAAGGTGGCAATGACTTCTGGAGCGGAGCTGAAAATTCAGAATCAGTACCTTTTCTGGTTTAAAAAAAAGCCTACAGGCTATCAAACTCCAATGCTTCAATGGTCGCACACCATGGCTCAGTCGGCTCTTTATGACAAGGGGGGAGCCCATGGGAAAAGGGGGGCCATGACAAAAGGGGGAGGTGGGCCCATGAGAAAAGGGGGCCCAAGTCAAAAAAGGGGGGGGGGGCTCATGAGAATATGGGGGGCCCAAGACAAAATAGGGCCCATGGGTATAAAGGTTTTTCGATTTTTTCAAGTTTTGCCACTGTTTTAATGAAAATTTCGTACTTTGCGCATGTTTCCATAAAAATGCATAACTTCAAAAAATGTTCATTTTAGGTCATTTGTTTCATGAACAACACTGTTTTTGCTGTTGTAACTGTGTAATTTCATTCTATTAAGCTAATATTTGATTAATTTAGGCTTAGGAACAAAAGAATTATACAAAAATGTATAAAAAATGACATTAACTGAAAATTTCAAAAAATGATGAAAAATGTTCAAAGCACAGAATTTTAGAGGAAACAACCACAAAACTTGAAAAAGGCTGAAAATCTTAACTTGGGTATAATTTTTTATTTTGGGCCCCCCCCCCTTTTCTCATGGCCCCCCTTTTGACTTGGGCCCCCCCTTGTCATAAAGAGCAGCTCAGTCCAACTGTCGCATCGAAATGTTCCATTTAAATAAAACCGAGTTGCACTGGTACAAGTGCAAAACAGGGGAAGAGCAATAATCAGTCGGGTCATCTCGACTTGGAGTCGAATGTCTCCGGATTGAATTTTTTTTTTGAATCCAAAGTTGCTTGGGCGGTGATAAAAAGATAGATATTTCGATCGGGTCACCGTCGGGAGCCCGGAGCGGGCGGTCGAAAAAAAACGTTCTGCCCTGAACTGTAGATGAAGCTGTTGGAGACAGTAGATCCAACTCCACGTCTTCGGTTGCCACTACATTGGAGGAGTTGCCACGTAGAGATACGGTAGATGCCACCGGAGTGACACTGGTCAGCAATTACAAACGGCAGTCTATTGAGCTGAACTTCAGATTTTTTTCCCTATAGCTGCCCAAAAACCCTACCAGTCTAGACTTGAATTTTAAAACTCTCTAACAATCAACTTTTTCCAGATTGATCCAATCCCACACCGCCCACAACCAGCTCCACGTCCAGTCTCCACTTACATTGCCCCTGCGCCAGTGCCTCCACCAAAACCCACCGTTGAACATCCCCAATACGCTCCAATTCCAGCACGTCACGACGAGCACCAATACGCCCATCTCCATCATCCTGTTGTCGCCGAGGTGAGTTTTTATCATGTGTGTGTGTGCATCTTTGTAATCATTTCGCCTCGCCGAGTTGTTTGTTCATTTGGATGAAATCATGAGTTTCCAGCAAGTGCCTCTTCAGCCTGTTAACAGTGCTCCAGGCGGTGGAAGACGTCCTGGAAGCAGTATTCCAGGCGCTGTCAATGTCTTTGGTTTTGCTTCGAATGCTCAACCAAAAGTCAGCTATACCCCAATTCAAGTGAGTTAAACTAGTTCCATCTAATTGTCATGTTTTTACGGAGACCTTTTTTTCAAAACTTTTTCTTACATTACGTGTTATAATCCTTCAGAATGGCACGTCTTATCAAGTTGTGACTAGTGATTACATTCGCGGATTGATCAAACTCAAGGATTGATCAACTGATGAAATGTTAAACATAATATCAAAAATGATTTATCAGTTGATCTCTTTTTGAAATCTTCTACAGAAACTGAGATAAACTGACTCAAAGTTGACACTTCAGAAGGCATTTTAGTAGAGTGTCTTAAGTAATAATGGATACTCTAGCTCATTTTCAGATAAGGCATTTCTGATACCTTATTCACTTTAAACCACTTTTTCAAATTTTGCAAAATATTTTGATCTATGGTTTTGATCTTCCATTGCTTTCTATCTTTTTCCTGGTATTTTATATTTTCTTTTTGAATCCGTTTTATCTGTTTCCAACCAGAACATTCCATGCGTTCTTCACTATTTTTCCCATCATTTTCTGATTTTTCATCTCCTAAAAATCAAATCAACCTGCAAATCAGGTACTCATAAACACATGTATTACACACTATTTAAAATTGAATTGCAAATTATTTCGAGTATGTTGATGATGACAAATCCTTCCTCTCATGCCTGTCGTTCCTTTCTCTGCAACATACATTCGAAAAGTGATTTTTGTAGTTTCCCTATCTCCCTCTCTCCCGCCTTCCCGCT
>NC_013491.2:2284678-2286036 GCF_000004555.2 Caenorhabditis briggsae | reverse complement strand
ACGAGATAGTGCGCATTGGCAGAAGAGTGCAGAGAAGCAGAAAAGGCCATACAGGTTGAGGCGTGCGAAATATACAAATTTGTAGGGGAAAATAAGTAATAGGATAGAGTAAAAGGGCAACACGAAAAAATAAAATGAGTCGTAAGAATCTGTGCAAATAAGTTTCGAACATTTTTTTTGCTATTTCCTTTAGTGCAAAACTAGGTTATTGATTGGGGCGAACAGGGCGACCGTCAAATAACGATCTATTGGATTCGGGACCTCAACAATTAGATAAACGACAGAAATAATAAATTGAAGACGAGAAACACCCAAACAGACGACGCAGACACACTATTGACTTTTTGTTTGAAAACCAATAAGGCGGCCCATTGTACGTATGAACGCAGAACCTAAAACTGTTAATTGTCGTGTAGATAAGTGACCCTATGGGACTTCGGAAATGAAGAATACAGAGAAAAGACACAGAATATTAGAAATAGTGGGACATATGCAAAGTTCCGTCACGGTTTTCGAAGAGGTTTTCATAAAAGTTAGGCAACGAACAATATTTGCAAATAAATAACAATTTATTCGCTAAGAAGAGAATGTGGCAAAGGACACTACAACTAGCAATAGCGTCGAAAAACAAAGAGAAACAAAGACAGAGTCCCAGACTCTAGAAAAGACAACAAAGGAAGCCTAGAAGTTATAGCACAGTCACCTACACGTGGCTGTACTCTCAAAAAAGGAATCAAAAACCTAAAAACTGAAACCAATTGAAAAATTGGATTGGTCATTTACTCGTGCACGGTCCGCTCAAAAGGAATGACGAAATAATCCGAAGAAAACCAACAAAAAATAATTTCCCGCTGCCTGTGCGCTAGGGCGCACTTGTGCGTGCAGGTCAGTCAGAATGTCCGAAATAGATAGATCTCTATTTAGTCAAAAAGTCATGTAGAGCTAAAACTGAGGTCCGAAAAACATTCAGACCCCAGTCATCGCTAGAAAGTATGGTTGTGATGTGGCGAGAAGTTCAAATAAATATGTGATGATGAGACGCAGGCGCGAAAGTTATGGCAAGAGATACGACTTTATATGTTAAAGTGAGAGACGCAGCTTCAATGGCCACGTATGTTTTTCGCGGTCGTCCGACAGTCTTTTTTCTGTGAGCTTACGCTCGAACGATGATGTGGAGTCCAAGGGAAAAAGAGAGAAAGAGAGCGAGAGAGAAGTTTTGAGAACAACGGAAATCCGAAGGTTGTTGCTTGCGCTAGTACACCTTCTGAAAATTAGGTCATTTTTCTATAAAAAGTTCAAAATGAATTCATGGAGAAATAAGATCATTGACCAAAGAATAGGACTATAACTAATGAGAT
>NC_013491.2:2277867-2284552 GCF_000004555.2 Caenorhabditis briggsae | reverse complement strand
TCGTATTATGACGTTTTCATTGATTTCCAGAGGTGACGGCTAATTAACGATCGGCTGATTAAGGATGAGCTAATTAAAAATGAGCTAATTAGGTGGACGCTAGACGCGTCTGTTGGTCCTAGCTGTCCGGTTTTTGGTTTTTAAATGAAAGGTTGGCTGCCACCAAAACCGAACCCGCGGACTTCCGCACAATAGCCGCGCACGCACACAGCTGCGCCATGAGGCCCATACCAGGAGAGGGGAGGGAGGGCGTAGATGTTCTACAGCGTGAGAAGGAAAAATTGAAAAGTGAGGAGTGGAGCGACGAATAATTGAAAATGCTTCAATTGTGAAACGCCGGAGGCGCGGCAAACAGAAAGCTGGTAACTAATGAGATCGTATTATGACATTTTCATTGATTGCCAGAGGTGACGGCTGATTAAAGATCGGCTGATTAAGGATTATCTAATTAAGTGAATGAGAGAGTGAGAGTCGTAGAGGAAGCGAGGGAGTGGACGCATACAGTTAGAAGAGCTCTGACTACAAACTACAAAAGCTGTCCTAGACGCTCCCATACTTCTCTATTGCCTTCAGATTCACTTAATTTTTGACTACTTCGGCCGTGGTCTCTCATCACATCGTCTGAAAAAGAAGCAAAGCATTTTGAACCTCCCTTTGAGGAATTGGCTCCAAAAAAGACTAGATTGCTCCAAAAAAGGCCAGAAATCGGTTCAAAACTTAAAATTTTGACTACTTTTTTAAAGAACATGTAGAAGTTTGTTTTCATAATAAGTTTTTATTGAATACATAACGTTGACTTGATGAATATCACAAAAAAAGGAACCCATAAGGAAAAATCAAAAAAACAAGGAAAATATTGAAATTCGAATGGCTTAATTTAATTTCCCATAAGTTGGACTCTTCTCACTTCTCCAACTTCTCTTGCAATTTTTTTATACTCTCGCCATTGTATTTTCTGATCTTTATGTGTGGCCAGGGAGTTGAGCTCTTCAAAAAATTGAACTGTTTTGGCTTCGAACATCTCAAGTTCAGATTCATTTGGACATCTTCTTGCGATCGACTGTGCGGCGTCGGGAAAGACGATTTGGCTGAGGAACTCTTGTACTTGGCACCGCTGAAAAATGGTGAAGTTTTAAAAAAATTGAATTCGAAAAAGAGAATAACAAACTACTTACCGACCAGTTTCTCATATTCGTGGATCCATTGAAAGGAAGAACCAAGGGCTCTCGAGTCTCCGGATCATGAACTCTATACTCTAGGAGTTGATCTTTACTCACGAATCCAGTGTCGTGAGATCCCTTAAGACGACCACATATGTCGCTGATCTCTGCCATCGTGGTTCTGACTCGCCGGAGTGGAATCGGTCCCGGAGCATGGTCGTCATTTTGGAACTCTATCGGACGATCCTGGAGCTCATAGACAATGAGCTCTGGTTGAGCTGGAACTCCGACATTCTGATAAATATCTTGGGGAATTTCTACTTCAATTATTGGTCCCACTTCGACTTCCATTCTTGGAGCAAGAGCAATTGGAACTTTTTGAACCCCGTTTAAAAAATTTTGCGGGAGATGAGCATTCAGATATTCCCAATCTGGCAGTGCTCCGTTTGCCTCATCATATTCAAACTCATCAGCTTCATCTTGACCTTGCCCATCGTCCGCTGCCTCGTTTCGAAAATTCTGAAGGTCCTGAGCATCTTGAGCCACTTCGTCACCTCCTTCCTGGTGTGGGCGTTCCATGGATCTCTCGACGTTGTCTTGAAGATCGATATGCTGTTGCATTTTTAACTTTTTCGCTGGGAATTCACACCTAGAAAATGGCGAATACAGAAAACAGGCACAGAATGTGGCAGGTACATGGTAAGACAAGAAAATAGACCAACAACTTCAACAAGACTCTATTAAAATGTTAGACTACCAAATAGGTTTTACGGTATGTATAAATGCTGAAGACCATCGAAAGGGTAAGACGGAGAGAAAAAAGTGATTTAAAGGAGGCGAGACAGCAAAAATTCCGGGGGACAGTTCGGGGGAAGAAATCGCGCCGCGCTTATGTAGACCATCGGTCGTCAGGCGCCTTCGCGCCCCCGTAGCTCAGCCGGTAGCGGCGCTGTACCCCTGAGCTGCCTGTCATGAGTTCAACCCCTCATGGGGGTTCTCTATGCAAATTATCAGGGAAACTTGTTTTTTGGTGTCTGGCCTCCTTTAAAATGTTTTTTTTGTTAAAGAGAAAAATTGAACATTTAAATTTGAAAAGGCGTAATAATCTTTGCAAACAGCTGCCTAAATTTTCTGCGCTGTTTCATTTAGTACAAAATTAAGCAATTGATCGGGGCGAACAGTTTGACAGTCTAAAACCGATCTATTGTATTTGGGAGCACAACAATTGGATAGGATGACAGAAATAATAAATGGAGAATGAAAAACACCCAAACAGACGACGCAGACACACGATTGATTTTCTGTTTAAAAATCAATAAGACTGTCCATTGTAAGTATGAGTGCAAAACTTAAAACTGTGTATTGTCATGTAGATAAAAGGCCCCTTGGTAGTGGCACATATGAAAAGTTAGGTCACGGTTTTCGAACAGGTTCTATCGAAAAAGTTAGGCCACCAAAAACAAGGTAATTCATCTTAAAAAGTGGAAAAAGTGGGCATCTCCTTTAACGAAGGTCTATCGAGACAATGAACACATTAATGTAAGTGCAAAGTTAGTTCACAACCTCTAGACTGGTCCATCAGGCTACAGTAAGCTCATGGAGCCTCTAGCGGAGTGAAACTGGTGAGCCAAACAAACTTGTAGGGGATAGAAGAAATAGGATAGAGTAAAAGAGGGAAAACAGTTCGACTGTCAAGTAATAATCTATTAAATTTGAGACCACGGAAATTAAATAGAATGACAGAAAAATGAAATGAAGGACGAGGAATACCCAAAAAGACGACCCAGATATTGACTTTTTGTTCGACCGTACTATTGATTTTCTGTTTGACCGTACATATGACTGTCAATTGTACGTATGAACGCAGAACATATGTAAAGATGTTAATGGACATGTAGATAAAATGGTCCTCAGGGAATCACAACTAGGAAATTGGAAGACAATGTAAAAGATAGTGAGACAATTAAAAAAATAGGCTACCAAAAGTAAGGCAACCTATCTATATCTAAAAGAGGCCGTGTAAAATAGTTAGGCTACTATTTTTTTATATTTTCCTTCAACGAAATGATATTGAGGCTGTCGTCTTGGAAACCGATAGGTAGGAAAAAACTGATTTGTCGAGTTGCTGAATCGAACTTTCTGAGGCACTAATCGAGGAAGAGTGTGTATTTCTCTTTCTCAGTCTCCCTGAAAATCTTGCGATGTCTTCAAAAAATCATTATAAATTCATTTATTGAAAAATAATACAAAAGTTACGAAAAAACCATTTGGTTCTGTCCGCAATCCTTTCATAATATCTCTAGTTACTGGTTTACAGTAGATCAGTTTGTCAGAGATGTCAGTTGGGCAGTACGTTTTCAATGGTTGGATTCGCTGGAAAGAAATAAAAGTTGGTTCTGGTCAGTAGGGAAGTGCATATCAATCTAACCCGATCTTTATTTCTTCATTTCTTCTGTGATAGTTACATCAATAATTTTATCATTTAACGTCAAATAAATCTCAAAAAAAAATCGAAAAAAAGGAAAATCCAATAAGTTTGTTAGCCAAAAGGAAGCATTGTTGAAAAATTCTTTTGAAGTAGAAATGACATATTATAGGAAGCAGTTATGGGAACAGGGGAATCTCGTCTGTTCAAAAGTTGTTTAAAAGTTTTGAAAATTCAAAATTATAGCATATTAGGAAGATGAAGTTAAACTTGCTGAAAATAATACATTCTAAAAGTTTTGGTACTGGTAACACAGACTGTGTGTGTATGTCCGCAGAATGATCATCAGTATCCAAAGTTGAAGTCCTATTCTAGTGATAAGCTCTTCCAGTATGAACCGAAGCCCAACTGACCGATCAGACCATCTAGGTTTAACAGCATTTTTAAGATCTCCAATTTTCTTTTTTTAATTAAAGACTTGGTCCGTCATTCTAGCATTCAAGGAATCACCAAGATAGTCACTTGGACTTGTTATTGCCAAAAACAGCATCGAGAACTGTCGGCGCTTCTGTGAGACTGTCAATCTTACAACTTCATATTTAATTATGTTCAAACTACTCAATGAGTGTTTTTCTATCACGCTTCGACTGATATTATCGATTCTCATTGTGAATAGCTAGTGATTATATATTCCTGAAGCAATCGAAAATCAAAAGCACGATCTTCTTTATAAACTTTCATATAAACTTATCGAAAAAGTGCAAAAACATTCAATGAAAGAATGGGAGAAAGAACCGGTGAAAAAAAAAAGCACATTTGCAATGAAAATAGACGAAATGATATAAGAAATCTAGAAACATCAGATTGAGAGATTTCGGAAAGTATATCGAACGAGGAGAGGAAGAAAGAGTTTACAATAAAAGATACAGTAAAACATTTGATTGCATTCTTGTCTTCTGGAATCGTGAACGAGAACGGTGTCAAATATTGTGAGCGGCAATTGTTTTGGTTCCTTCTTGATCTGGAAACTTATATATCAAAATTGTTCAAATCAAAAATTGATTTAAAACCATCTTTTCCATAACAATTTCAAAACCCTAAGAAATTCAGAAACTTAGGAAATTCAGAAATTCAGAAATTTAGAAAATTCAGGAATTTGGAAATTCAGAGTTTTCGGAAGTTCAGAAATTTAGCGACTCTTTATTCCGGAAATTCAGGAATTCTTGATTTTAGAAATTCGGAAATTCAGAAACTTAGGAACTAAGAAAATTAGAAATTAAAAAATTTAACAATTCTCAATATCAAAAATTCAGAAATTTAGGAAAATCAGAAATTCAGAATTTTTGGAGACTCAGAAATTTAGCGATTCTTAATTTCGGAAATTCAAAAGTTCAGAAATTTTGGAAATTCAGAAATTCAGAAATTTAGAGATTCTTCATTTCGGAATTTGAATGATGTTTTCTTTGCTACGGTTCAACAGAACTTACCGGAGTAGCTTTTTTGGAATTGGCTTTTTGCAGCCTTCCGAAGAATTGGATGTCCCTGCATTCACTGGAACTTGAATTTCTTTTTTTTTTCAGTTTTCAACTTTCAATAGGTTCGTTCACCTTCAGACATCGCCAAGTCGAATGCCGTTTTCGCCGAGTTGATGTTATCCAGCTTCATGCTTCTCCGTCAGCTCATCAACCTTCTCCGTTTGAAGCTGGAGTTCTAGTTTCGTTTGAGCATCCGATCTTTTTAATAATTTCGGTCATTTCATTTCTGAAAATGAATCAATTTCATTTTCAAGATATTTATTCGAAAACTCACTTTTCTGGTGTTCGTCCTTTTGAGCGGTTTTTCAAGTCCATGATGATTCAACTTGAGCATCAATCTTGACGGGATTCTGTAAAATGATGAAATAACCATGAACTTTTACCACCCTCTCATTTTTATAATTTCTGGAATTATCAATTTTCTAGAGTTTCTGAATTTTCTAAAGGTCCATATTAACTGCTAAAGATTATAACGACAAAAATGTTTCAAATTTTAAAGCATAAGGTACTCACAAAAACTTTTTATAAAATATTCAGAAAAATAGGTTGAAAAAGTACCAAAAACCCTTTCACATAGGGTTTATTGGAGCTTTTCGAGGGTTGAGTGGAGTCTCAGAAAAAATAAAAAAAAGGAATTTCGGTCATCCATTCAGTAGAATGTCTCGAAAGTTCCTGAATTTAGACGTCTTTCCAGTTAAGTCGTCAAAGAAAGCTATAACTGAAGTCTGAAGAACATCAGACCGCAGTCGTCGCCGGGTAAAATGGTTGTGAGTGGCGCCAGATATTCAAATGAATGTTTGAAGAGAAAAAGAGACGCAGACAGAAAGAGAGAAGAGAAGGTGGTGAAAAAAATTGCGGAATGACCATAGATACGATTTTAAATAAAAAAGAGTAGAAGACGCAGAATATCTGCGTCTCGTTACGTCTGTTTTTGTCGCCAGCTGCGGCGGACAGATGGTCACGAGACCGATTTGGAAAAAACAACCAAAAAGTGTTCTAGGTCACTGAATCGTAGTCTAGAGAAAAGCAGGGTGGCCTAGAAATTCAAATCGTAGTCTAGGAAATAGAACTGTGGCGCTTGGACTTCACATGGTGGCTTCGAGAAGGAAATGATTCCCTCGAACACATAATTGTGGCCTAGAAAACAATATAGAAACTTCTCGAGGAGCTTCCTCGAGAAATTTTTTCGAGACGAATTCATTTTGCAATGGTGGCCTAATTTTTGCAAATTTGGTTTACTAGGACACTACGTAAAAATGGATTAGAAATGGCCTGACATAAACCTGGTGTGTTTTCTAGGTCATTTTGAAGCGGTGGCCTAGAAAACCATATTTGCAAAAGTTAGGCTACCACTTCAAAATGACCTAGAAAACATTCCAGGGTCATGTTAGGGCATTTTCAGGCCATTTTGAAGTGGTAGCCTAACTTTTGCAAATATGGTTTTCTAGGCCACCGCTTCAAAATGACCTAGAAAACACACCAGGTTTATGTCAGGCCATTTCTAATCCATTTTTACGTAGTGTCCTAGTAAACCAAATTTGCAAAAATTAGGCCACCATGCAAAA
>NC_013491.2:2275849-2277787 GCF_000004555.2 Caenorhabditis briggsae | reverse complement strand
GCTACTCCGGTAAGTTCTGTTGAACCGTAGCAAAGAAAACATCATTCAAATTCCGAAATGAAGAATCTCTAAATTTCTGAATTTCTGAATTTCCAAAATTTCTGAACTTTTGAATTTCCGAAATTAAGAATCGCTAAATTTCTGAGTCTCCAAAAATTCTGAATTTCTGATTTTCCTAAATTTCTGAATTTTTGATATTGAGAATTGTTAAATTTTTTAATTTCTAATTTTCTTAGTTCCTAAGTTTCTGAATTTCCGAATTTCTAAAATCAAGAATTCCTGAATTTCCGGAATAAAGAGTCGCTAAATTTCTGAACTTCCGAAAACTCTGAATTTCCAAATTCGTGCACCACTTTAAAACGACAAAATAAACAAGAAAACAATGTCAGCAATGACAAAATACTGAAAACAAGTCGCAAACAACAGAAATTTCTCGAAAAAAAAATTCTCGTAAAAAAATTTTCGAGGATTTTCTCGAGAAATTTTTTAAAAATAACTTTTTTCGAGAAATTTTCGTCGTAATTTCCTTGAAATTTTCTTGCTAAAGGCATTTCTTGAGACATTTTTTGTTCGAAAAGACACACTGGTTCTAACAGAGAAGAAAACCTGAAAACTGGAATTATTGAAGACGAACTGATTAAAATCAATGAATTCATATAAAAATTTTCAAAAATGCATAGAATTATTCGAGAAAATAACAAGACTTTCGAGATTTGGAAAGAATTAACAAATGTCCGCGAAATCCTTGGAAGATGTGATACAATGACGGGGAGATGAGCTCTTCAAGGAAAGCAGCGTTTGACCGATCTGAAATTTATAGGGCTGCTTCATTTTAATAATCTATTTCAAGTATCCCTATTTTTCCTTCAAGTTTCTGGAATCCTAGTTTACACATATCGGCTCAGAGGCTAGCTAAATTCAAAATGCCAAAACCCATTCCACTTACCTCTCTGACTCGTGATTCTTGATTCAGCATGCTTCGAAGAACAGCTTGAAGATCGTAGACTGCTCCGATTCCTGAAATATCGACAGATTAATGGAGTACGTAATTAGACAAATACCTTTTTCATTTTCGCTTATTTCTTCGCGTCAGATGGTGGGAAGTAGTTGTTGACGACTGGCTGGAAAATATATAAAGTTATAGTTTGCCCGTGTTATATCGTACTACCGTAATACGCACTGGACGACGACAGTCGGATTCTGGAGCCATTAGACGTCGTACTGGTCGTGGTGGAGAAATTGGCTGACTGAGAAGTCTAGCGAGCCGTGAAAATAAATAATTCAGATAAACAATGACGTAGTTTTCAGTTCACTTTCCGTCGTTTTGACCGTTTCCAGGAGTCTGGAGCTCGACTGTCAAGTTTTCGATCACTTTGAAAATTTTGAAGGGTGTAAAACAGACCTGGATTGAAAAATTTGCATTCACAAAATTTTTCGAAAATTCCTAGTTTTTCAGCAATTTGCCGATTTCTGGTCATTTTTGTACTATTTTTGTAATTTTGTACTTATGTTAGGCCGGGTTTGTACTGAAAACGTGAAAAAATGTGTCTTTCAGAAATCGGCATATAGCTGGAAAAGTAAGATCTTTCAAAAAATACTGTGAATGCAAGCTTTGTATCTAGGCATATTTTACAGCCTCCAAAATTTCGAAAGTGACTGGAAACCTGACAGTCGCGCTCCAGATCCCTTAAATTGGTCATAAAGGTCAGAAAAACAATTGCAATAACAGGTTTTTGTTTATCTTATTGACCGATTCAGTCAGTTGCTAGATGAGCCTTTCTGAGCTTTTACAGTACTCTCCAATTCGCTGATTTTTCCATCTAAACACATAATATATTTTGACTTTTTTAAAGTTCTTTTTTGAGTGGAGCATTGCTAAATCGATCGCAAAAATGATTTTAATCTATTTCTGTACGTTTAAGTCGATCTAAAGCAATA
>NC_013491.2:2254173-2275712 GCF_000004555.2 Caenorhabditis briggsae | reverse complement strand
TTTTCAGCAATTTGCCGATTTCTGGTCATTTTTGTACTATTTTTGTAATTTTGTACTTATGTTAGGCCGGGTTTGTACTGAAAACGTGAAAAAATGTGTCTTTCAGAAATCGGCAAATAGCTGGAAAACTAAGATCTTTCAAAAAATACTGTGAATGCAAACTTTTTAATCTAGGCCTATTTTACAGCCTCCAAAATTTTCAAAGTGACTGGAAACCTGACAGTCGCGCTCCAGATCCCTTAAATTGGTCAAAAAGGTCAGAAAAACAATTGCAAAACAGGTTTTTGTTTATCTTATTGACCGATTCAGTCAGTTGCTAGATGAACCTTTCTGAGCTTTTACAGTACTCTCCAATTCGCTGATTTTTCCATCTAAACACATAATATATTTTGACTTTTCTAAAGTTCTTTTTTGAGTGGAGCATTGCTAAATCGATCGCAAAAATGATTTTAATCTATTTCTGTACGTTTAAGTTGATTTAAAGCAATATTTGAGTAATTATGACTATTCTAAATTCTTGCAGTTATCAGATTTTGGGAATTATCACGGCTCACAGACAAAATCGAGCTGCCACATTTTGTGAAAATGATGTTTCTATCATTTCTGAATGTTTGAAATCTTTTTTTGCACTTTCAAAAAAAAATTTCAAAAAATCAGTACTGAAAACACTTTGAGAGCCCATATTTTGGTTCCGCTTAGGATCGTGACCGAGATATTGCTGAAATCGTATTCAGCATGCTTGAAAGTATATGAAAGTATAGTGATTGAGATAATTGGCATGTCAAAGATATAAAACACGTCGTCAACTGATAAATTGTTAATCATGATATCAGAAACATTTTATCAGGGACGAATTTTCTAAATATCTCATAAGAACCGAGGAAAATTGGCTCAAAATTGACAGTGTGGCGGTCTATTTTCACAGGTTCTACGGTAGATTTTCAACGGAAAAAAATCCCTTGAGTCATTTTTTATTCAAATCCCTTGTTAGCATAATTAATATACATTTTTTTCTGTCTAGAATTCACATCTCATAATTCATAGAATTCTAAATTTCCTAGGTACTCTGAATTTTTTGGAGTTCAGACGATTCGAAATGACACAACGATTAGCTCTAGTTTACAATTCGTAGAAATAAAACACTTACCATCTCAAAAACAATTCATAGCAATATAGAATTTCAGAAGAATAGATTGAAATCGTTCCAAAAACCCGTGCATTTATAGGGTTTATTGGATATTTCAAGGAGTAAATAGAGAGGGTTGATAATCAGAATAATCAAAAAAAAAACTTTCCTATCTCCATTCAGAAGGAGACCTGGAAAGCTCTTGAATAGAACCCTATTCTGTCAAGGGTTCATGCAAAGAGAAATAAAGTTGTCCGCAATGCCGAAGACTCGGACACTGAGAGCTAGAGAAAAGAGACACATCGTGTGTGGATTGAGATATAAGTGAAAACAAGAGATCGGCAGAGAAGAACATCTGCACGTTCTATACAAAACGGACCTCTGATGAGCGTACAAGTGTGAGTGTGAGGGGCAAGTTTGAGTGTGAGTGTGAGTACTGTGCGAGTGGAAGATCGAATAGTAGAAATGTGGGCAGAAGCAGTGCGTCTTTTTGAAAAAATCTCTCGAGAAATGCCTTTTTCGAAAAATTTTCAACAAAATTTTCTCGAATTTGCGTAAGTTGAGCCACCACTTCAAAATGGCATAGAAGCCACTCCAGGGTCAAGTTAGGGCCTTTTTAGGCCATTTTGAAGTGGTGGCCTAGAAAACCAAAATTGCAAAAATTAGGCCACCACTTCAAATCGGCTTAGAAAACATACCAGGGTCATATAAGGGCATTTTTAGGCCATTTTGAAGTGGTGGCCTAGAAAACCAAATTTGCAAAAATTAGGCCACCACTTCAAATCGGCTTAGAAACCATACCAGGGTCATATAAGGGCATTTTTAGGCCATTTTGAAGTGGTGGCCTAGAAAACCAAATTTGCAAAAATTAGGCCACCACTTCAAATCGGCTTAGAAACCATACCAGGGTCATATAAGGGCATTTTTAGATCATTTTGAAGTGGTGGCCTAGAAAACCAAATTTGCAAAAGTTAGGCCACCATTCAAAATGGTTTAGAAACCATATCAGTGTCATGTTAGGGTATTTTTAGATCATATTGAAGTGGTGGCTTAGAACACCAAATTTGCAAAAGTTCGGCCACCACTTCAAAATGGCCAAAAAAACTAATTTCTCTCTCTCTCTCTCTCTTTCTCTTTCTCTCTCTCTCTCTTTCTCTCTCTCCTCTTTCAGGCCATATTCCAATTCCACTCAATCATGAATTTTTTTGGCATGTTTTCAAGAAGAAAAAATCACAATTTTATGTCGAAAGTAACTTTCACAAAAATTAGCAGAATACACATAAACACCATCCGGAAGTGAATCAACATCATCTCGACATTGCAATGAGAACCTTGAGAGCGGCCTGTCTGAAAAACATTGAATTTTAAAACTCTTTTTCAAGCGAAGAGTGCAAAAAAAAGGGTTCCAACTCACTCTTTTAGAGAGTCATTGCTTTCATGAAACGGTGGCATCAAACTCATATCCTTCGATCGTTTTCTGCAGTTTGGCGAGTTCTCCGGCTTGTTCTCTTTGAACTTCTCCGAGTCTTGACACTTCGAACGTGTTCGAGCAAATCGTTTCGTAGCAAGAATCGATGACGTTTTTCAAGCTTTGATTCGAAGTTTCCAATTGGTGGACCAGCTTTTCTAGAACGAACACCAACTTTTCATTATCCTTGTTCACTGGCTGGGCTTGGTTCTTCTTTTCATCCTCAACTTCTTTTTTCAAAGCTTCATATTTCTTGGCAACGATCTCCAATTGGGTGATCATCAACTTTGACTCCACAGTTTGGTTTCCATAATCAAAATTCGTTTGCTCGACTCCTTTTTCCAGTCTCTTCAGAAAATTGTCATCAAGATCCTGGTATTTTAGTACCAGCTCTGCTCTGAAAGTTGTATATCTCGATTCTTATTACAGATACAAAAAAGTTGTCAACTGATAAATTGTTAATCATAACATCAGAAACATTTTGTCAGTTACCACATTTTTGAAATTTTTCATAGGAATTGAGATAATTGAGCTCAAAATTGACAGTGTGGGGGCTTTTCTTTTACAGGTTTTACGGTAGATTTTTAACAAAAAATACGTACTTGCGTGGAATGAAGACGATCGGCAGGGCATCTGATGGACAGGCCTCGAGGGATCTGTCTAGTTGAAAACGATACTGAAATATTCAACTGCTATTGAACAGCTAAAATGAGCGAAAATCTTACCTGGGATTCCCCCTGTCTCTTGTTGTGGAGGATTTCTTCGAAAGCTGCTTGAGCCTGAAAATTTGAAATTTTTGGTGATCGAAAAGTAAGTAGGGTGTGCTTAAAAGTAGTGATTATCTATTTTCAGACAGAAAATCATTAATTTTGGGTCTCAAAAATGTATGTGAAACTTTTTGGGTCACCGACAAGGCTTATGATATTTCATCAGAGTTTTAAAAATGGCAACACCAAAAAAGCTCTAATTTTGTTAAATTTTTTTCAATATTCCAGACCCATGCAACAAGGTGAAAGTGTCCTTGTTAGATATTGAGAAGTCTTTAGCAATCATAAAAGTCAAATCATCCCAAACTTACCATTTCTTGGCAGATGTCCTTCTCCTCTGCCACTTCTCTAAACGACGTCTCATCGCCGCCGCTCTCATAGATCGACATCTCCATTTCTCTCCAATCCTCCTTTTTGATCTTCTGCCCCTGAAGTTTTGGAATTTTTAATCCAAAATGCGCGAAAATGAAATTGAAACTTGAATTAATAGCTATCTTTAATGCACTGTAGCACATGTATTAAAAGGTCCCCCTACTTCTAGCTCTAAAAAAAAATTATTCAGTTTCATGAAGGTTCTATTAGTTTTTGCAGAAAATTTGGATTTTATTAAAGGTGGGGGGGACAGGAGATTTTTCGTAGTTTTTTTGTAGATAGAGTATGCATTCTACCGTCACGGTGTACAACGCTTAATGTCACTCTGCGTACAGCGGTCGTCCTCACCTTTATGAAAGCAATCGGGCGCCGGCTGCCTCTTTGTCCGCGCGGCTCAGTCGGTAGCGGCGCCGCACCGTCAATACTAGTCTCGACAAGCTCAACTCCTCGAGGGGCACATTTAAACGGAATTTCGAGAACGTTATTTTTTTCAGGGACCGGAAAGCATCACTACTCAAAAACGTAAACTTTAGAATCATGGAGGTTCAGAAGTAGGCAAATCGGGACAAAAAATGGTACTGGGGTACTGTAGGCAAATTGAGAAATCATACTCGGTCTATTTCATATAAGCTTGAGTTACTTATTGACAATTGAACTAGCTGGAGAAAACATAAAATGTTTGAGAAACAGGAAAAAATTGGAAAATATCGAAGGGAAATGAGAAATGGTAGATAATTGAAATGCAGTAAGAGAAAAAATTTAACAAATAATATAACAATTTGGGAACCAGAAAAGGGATCGGGGAGCATCAGGACCGCTACACGAAAGGAAGAGGATCACCACTGGTTTGCTGGATCGGAGCATCCTTGTCCGCACTTTGACATGCACGAAGCTCCAGTTCTAGCACATATTTTTAGCTGAAAAGCTCATCATTTTCTCGATTTTTTGAGAATCGACGCCCGAGTAAAATATCAAAGCCGTCAGCTACACGGTCGAAACAATCTTCCTTATATATAAAACGCTACACGCGTCTGTTGGTCCTAGTGTCAGGCTGTCCGCTTTTGAAAAGCTAGAAAAAATAATAAAGATTAACGTGACCTTTTAGAAACAATTAGATTGAATCGCGCTTAGCCGCACCAGCTTGCAGGTAATTCAATAGGACTTCAAATTCAACTAATCTAGCAAAATTGATACTCTTACCTGTGCTCCACTTTGCGAAGCCTGACTATCTCCACAGTTGACAAAAGTTGCCGTTGGCATCGCTGGAGACATCAGCGGTGCTCCGAGAGCTGCTGCTGGGTATAGTACCTGGAAAGTGATAGATTCTGACTAAATTTTTCGGTAACTTTTGTCTTTCTCAAATTCGGTTCACGATGATAACTCAGTTAAATTCGTGCTGCATAAAAAGTAAAACAACAGAAACCTTTTTTTTTTTTTAATTCATGCGCCTTATTATGTGTTTTTGTTGATTTTTGAACAATTTCAGTCAATTTCGCTCATCCATGTTCCATATCTCATGGTATACTTACCTGTGTCACCGACAAATGAGTCCTTGGCCGTTTCGGAATTGATTGTGCCGAACTCTGAAACAATTAATATAAACGGATGTTGGGAGGGTCATTGACGGACGAACGGCAAAAAATGGCTTTACGATCGGAATCCAACTTCAAAAAGTTCCAAAAGGGAGCCGGGAAGCTACAAAGCCGGGAAGCCGGGAGCCGGGAAGCTACAAACTAGCCGGGAAGCTACAAAACTTTCCGAATTCACTTCAAAATTGAAACAGTTGAAAATTGTTGTGCCCCATTTTAAATATACCAACGATCGGTAAGCGTTGAATACGACGCCTAGACTTTCAAGCGCTCAAGTTGAGAACCAATAGATGATCAAGAAATCATTTTAGCTGTTTCAAAAACTTGTTAAAACCCAAACCCAGATAAGGGTCACTTATTCTCCTCCACCTACACAACTCACTGCTGATGACAACTCCGACGGCTCCCTGCGACGTCTGTCGAAATGTCGAGGCTAGAGAAAATGATCACTATCACTTGACGAGCTCTGAAAATTTGTATCAATTATTTTTTCAAATACGAGATAAGAGCTGAGCTACTGAATGGTAATGCTCGCAACTCGAAACACAATTCCAAAGTAGAACTTACCGACGGAAGGGAGTCCACTGATCCTGTTACGGATAGTGTTGGTCTCATTGGCGTCGAAGTCCTCACGAAGAGAGGGCGATCCACTGGAAGACTTCCCTGAAAGTTTTGAATTCTAAAATGATCTCTAGCTAAATTAGAACTCACAGATCGTCCAATTGGACTTAAGCTGATGTCGTGTAAATTCCGATTGCATCTTGGCTTTGGGAAGACTTGGAAGTTCTGGAAAAAAAAATCAATAGTTAATGGAAAACAAGGTTCCCGACTACAGACAACAGATCTTAGGTGCAACAGTACTCTGAATTTTCTGGAGTTCAGACGATTCAAAATGATACACCGATTAGCTCTAGTTTACAATTCGGAGAAATAAAAAACTTACCATTCTCTAAACACCATCAGTAGGACTAGAATTTCAGGAAAAAAGATTGAAATTGTTCCAAAAACCCATGCATTTATAGGGTTTATTGGATATTTCAAGGAGTAAATAGAGAGGGTTAATAATCAGAATAATCAAAAAAGAAACTTTCCAATCTCCATTCAGAAGGAGACCTGGAAAGCTCTTGAATAGAACCCTATTCTGTCAAGGGTTCATAGGAGGGTAAGAAATGGAATGAAGCTGACCGGAACGCCGGAGACTTGAGAGCGAGAGATCATAGACACAGGGTGTGTAAGGAATCGAGATATAAGTAAAAACAGGAGGTTGGGCAGAGAAGAATATCTGCACGCTTTACACAAAACGTATGTACGATCATCTAATGAGCGTGTAAGTGTGAGGGTGTGAGTGTGAGTGTGAGTGTGTGTACTGTGCGAGTGGAATGAACCACGATAGCTGCTTCAAGAAAAAATGAGAATAAATAAGGAATTGCGGTGGCTATACGATCCTAGACACTCAGAATCTCAGAACGTTTCGAAAATTTGAACAATTATACTATATGAAGTCTGCTTCTCGCCACAAGCTGCCACGCGAATAATTATCAGAATACCAATCTGAACGAACAAAAGAGATTTCTAAACAACTGATCCGTAGCCTAGAAAACAATAAAAAAAGATCAAAATTACAATATTTTGACCTAGAAACTCAAATTTTTGCCGAGGAATTCAATTTGTGGCCTAGGAATTCTAACAGTTGCCTAGAAAACAAAATGGTGACCTAGGTATTTGAATCACGCCTTCAAAGTTCAATTCGGGGACTGAATGTTCTGATTCTGGGCCTCGGAATTCAAAAGATGGCCTAGAAAGCAAAATGGCGGCCTAAGACTTCCTGACCTAGGATGCTCAGTACATGGAAGGGAAACTAATTCTTACAGATTAAACCCCTGAAAAATTCATTACCGAAACGGAAACATTGAAGATCCATAGATGAAGAAATGAAAATCAACAAAATTTATATAAAGTTTAAAAAAATACATAAAAATTTTCGATAAACTTTGAAAAAAAACGGAAAAATTGTAGGTCCTCTCCATTGTTGCACACACATCTTCGGAACAAATCGAATCGACGACGTCCATTTGCTCGTGACTTCAGCGTATGTTGTTGGCTCTGGAAGTGAAGAGGGTTATATGAAAAATAAAAGGGGCATCTGTTTTTTTCATGTTTACAGTGAAAAAAACGGGCCAAAAGGGGCTAATTAAACCCCTATCCGGGAACTCTAAGCTCAATTATCTCGGTTCATGTAAGAGTTATCAAGAATCTGTCAACTGATAAAATATAGATGATAATATGATAATTAATTCATCAGTTAACATTTTTTTTTGATATCTTTAAAATTAACCGAGATAATTGAGCTGAAAGCTTGTTGAAATATAAACTCACCGATTCGCGCTCTAGTTGGAGCATTGTCATCAAACATCTCGAAGTCCATATAAAGCTGATGAGCTTTTAGAGGTTGGTTGACGTTTTGAGGAATAGCACCACCCCCAGCGTCATAGAGACACTCGATGAATGCTGGAAAAATAGAATGATTCAGGTAAATGAAAAGTCTCAACTTACGGAGCTTTTTATCACCAGCGACTAGAGTATGTGCACGATGATCCTTGGCCTCTTGGAGACGTTGACGATACTCCTCGGTGGAGCTGCAACCATCATGGTCTTCTGGAAAGCACGACGAGCCTCATAGTACTTCTTGGAATCCTCCTTTGTGTGCGGTACAATAGCTGCATTAGGATCCCATGGAGCGACTGGACGACTTGGTAGACGACTTCGGACTCGTCGTGATTTTGGAAGAGCTGGGAGAGCGTCAGCTTCTGGACCTTCTAAACCTCATCCCTTCAAAGGATCTGCTTCTTGAACGCGAGCTTGTATACGACACTCCTCGTTTTGGTCCAATTCTGAAGTTCCAGGCGGCTGGAAGGCACATGAGTCTGAATTAAAAAAAAAATATCGACTAGCAGCGGTTCTTTGTACTTACCCAAATACAAAATATTTGAATTTTTTTAAAAAAGAAATAATCAGAATAATCAAAAAAGAAACTTTCCAATCTCCATTCAGAAGGTGACCTGGAAAGCTCTTGAATAGAACCCTATTCTGTCAAGGGTTCATAGGAGGGTAAGAAATGGAATGAGGCTGTCCGGAACGCCGGACACTTGAAAGAGAGAGATCACATACACAGAGTGTGTAAGGAATCGAGACATGTGTGAAAACGAGAGACTGGGCAGAGAAGAACATCTGCCCGCCCTACACGAAACACACACTGATTCTCTCATGAGCGTGTGAGTGTGACGGTGTGAGTGTGAGTGTGGGTGTGTGTACTGTGCGACTGGAATAAACCACGATAGCTGCTTTAAAAAAAATGAGAAGAAATAAGGAATTGTGGTGGCTATTCGATCCCAGACACTCAGAATCTCAGAACGTTTCAAAAATTCAAGCAATTATACTATATGAACTCCAAAACCCCGGGTTTCAAAAGCTGAATATTAGTGTCTGAAATTTTCATTACTAACTGGAGTCTAGAGAATAAGGGATTCACACAGTCACACAAGTTCAATAAGACTCCCCGCACCCCTGAAATTTTTTGGCGTTTTTTCAAAAAACGAAAACGAAAAATTACAGTTTTATGTAGAAAGCAACTTGAAAAAATAAGCAGTATTAACAAAACATCCATCCTGAGAAGAATCAGCAACGTTTCGATTTCGCAGAACCGTGAGAGCGGTTTGTCTGAAAAAATTGAATTTTGAATCCAATTTTGACTATTCCGTTTTTTTCTGAATTTCTGAGTTTCTGAATTTCTGAGTTTCTGAATTTCTGAATTCCTAAATTTCTGAATTTCCGAAATTAAGAATTTCCAACTTTCAGAATTTCCGACAACTCTGAATTTTCAAAAATTCTGAATATCTGAATTTTCGAAATTCCTGAATTTCTAATTTTCCGAAATTACCGAATTTCTGAATTTCCGACAAAAAAACGGTCTCCAGAAAACTATTCTTTTTTTCCCTATTTTTTCAAATAGTTGTATTGTTCTCACCATTTTCTGACTCGACTCCATTCAATTCCTTTTCGACATTTCCGTTGCTGGCCATAGTTTAACGGTGATACGCTAAAATAATTGATTGAAGTAAAAACATAATTTAAAGCTTCAAAACAAAAAAAAAGCCTTTTTTTGGGAAAAAACTCTCAAATCTTGAAAATTGCAGTTTTGGAAGTGAAGGCCTTGAAATTTTCTCCTTAGGCCCGGCCCGAGCTTTGGCGGGCCGGCCCGGAATTTTACAAGTATGGGTGTCTCTAAGGAATTGACAAAGGTAAATACCGTATTTCCTCTAATAGAAGCCCATGGGCTTCTATTTTTTCAATGATTTTCTTTTCCAAAAGTTTTTTTTATTAAAAAAATCAGAAATTTGGCAATTTTTCAGTTAAGGATTCCGAAATTCAGTGTTAATGGAAAATTCGAAGTAAATTATAAATTCCAAAATTTCGAATTCATGAAATTTTGAGATTCCAGAATCTAAAAATTCAAAGCACAGGAATTCTGAAATTTAGCAATTCAGAAATCGAGAAATTGTCAAGTTCTAAAATCACAGTTTCAAAAATTCTAGAACTTTGTATTATCATGTTTTCTCTAATAAAAGCCTATGGGCTTCTATCAGAGGTTGGCTTTAAATAGAAGTGGGCTTCTATTAGAGGAAATACGGTAGCTAGAAATTTCAGAAAATTCTGTTTCTCGCTGTTTAAAATAAGTTCTCAGCCTTGTCATGATATCACAACCCTTCTGATACAAATCGTTTATGAAAACCAAAAACACTCACCTGCGAAAAATCCAGCACTGGAACAATTTCGTCTCCAAACTCCACATCTCCTCGGCCCAACGGATGCTTGGCTATCGGTAGAACTGGTTTCGGAAGTCGTCCAGGAGATTCCTCATCAGTAAATGTCTTCCGCGGCCCTTCCCGTTGGTTCGCTTTCTCCCGATCTTCTAGAAGTTTATGTTCGTCGTCACTAATTCTTCCCAACTGCAATTCCCTGTTTTGTTCACTGTCACCGCGGTGCTTGATTCATAATTTCTGCAAGAAAAAGTTTCACATAACGATTAGAAGGCTTTAAAAATGAGATTTTAGCTGCTCAATTTTGAATTTTTTGTTTATGAAACCGACTTTTCGAAAAATATTTTTTCAAAAATACAGGACGAAAATCCGCGAGAGCTCTGAAATCTGTGAATTTCTGCTGTTCTAAATTTATCGAATTTTCATCGTTCTCACATTTTTCACATTTCACAATATCTGGTTTGCTGGAGTTCAGAACAATCTTCACTGATTGAATTTATCACGACTATATGTTGAGTATCAAAATTTGAAAAATAAAATACTCACCGAAACGTTTTCCAAAAAAAACTAATAGCCAACTTTTAAGTCTCTAGCTAGGACTACTGTAGTTAGAACGTTAAAGATGAGCAATCAGGCTCTTTTAAACTATTTTTCGGCCATGTGAGGCAATTTTAGGCCGTTTGGAGCGGATTTTAGGCTTTTTTGACTAAAAATCGATTGGAATCGGTTTAGAACAGTCTGAAAACCTCTTTAATAGCCTTAAACGGGGCCGGGCTCTGCTAGACTTTCTTCAATGTGGCTCAAATTGCACCGATTTTTTCGATTTCTGAATTTTTTAGGTAAAAAAGTGGGCGGGGCTTAGCTTGACACTCCAAAATCACATATTTCTGCTCAATTTTCTCCGATTTTCTGCGATTTTTCTTAATTTTTCCAGTAAAAAAGAGGCGGAGCTTGGCTGGAAAACGCCCTTTCAAGCTCAATTTGGGTCGATTTTCCCGTTTTTTTTTCAAATTTTTCAAAAAGAGGCGGAGCTTACTTTCAATCTCGGCAAATCCATGGCTCTGAGCTTCGAGAGCAACGTCATCAGCTTTGCTTCACCTACTCGTGTCGTATCCGACGATTCTCTTATTTTTTCGATTAAACTCGGTACACAATTTGGAAATGCCGTCATGTCGGCGTTACGACGGATCAGGTCTTCGGGAATCTTAAACCACGCCTTCTTGTCTTTTCCATTGTTCAGCATAAATCTGAAAATGTGGATTTTTTTGATTTTAGGGGATTTTCCGCTTATTTTGAGACATTTTAAACCCAATATGTATTATTTTAAACATTTTAAAAGATATTTTAAGCCCCGTTTAGACCAATTAGGGCCTAATTAGCCGATTTTGGGGAATTTTTAGTCAATTCCATCCAATTTCAAGATCTTTAAAGCCAAATCACAGTTCTCAAATATCTCAAAAAACGTACCTTAGTATTGGATGTTCTTGTCCGATCAGCAACAAAGCTCTGTTAGCACTGACATCACGCCATCACATATGATTTTCACAAGAACACCTTTGATCTTGATTCATCTTTGATTCAAGAACCCTCGTTCTGAAATGCACACAGAAAAACTGGCCGGAGCCAAGTTCGTGTACAAAACTAGATCAATGCGAGAAATGACTCTCTTAGATCAACTTTCGGGGGTTTTTCAAGTAAAAGAGTGTTTATTGGAAAACGATTTTGAGAGCTAATTGGGGGGGGGGGGGAATTTTCTATTTTCTATTTTCTCGGAATACGAAATGCTCGACTGCTCATCCAAGATGTTTGTAACATTAGGTCAGTAACAGGAGCGAAACGGTGTTTTCGAATTTTGGTACTTCGATGCTCTCAAAGAAAACCTGAATTGTGAAAAAAACGAAGAGAGCAGAAAAAGGAGGCAACCAGACAGACCGGAGCTAACGAGATCGAATGATTAACGAGAGGGGGAGAAGACATGGGGGGGGGGGGGCGATAGTCTGTCGACGAGAGACACACCAAAACACTCTGGGGTCAGATTGAATGGCGAACGGGGGGGAGGGGAGTTTGGGAGTGATACGTGGGAGGGGCCATCTTGCTCGCGCGCGTTTGGATGAACCACAGGGTGACAGAAAACAAGGCAGTATCGATTTTCCATCTGGCTGCGTCTCCGCCATCACACACACACACACACACACACTCTCTCTCTCTCTCTCTCTCTCTCCACCACCCTTGCCGGCTTCTAATTCCATGCACACTGTGTTTATAATGGCTGGTACGTGATTTTCCACCGGCCTCTCGGAAGATTTCTAAGGAATCCTAAAATGAAAGGAATCTGGAAATCTTCCATTTATTTTTTCTGAATATTATATAATTTAACCATTATTCATTCCACGAACTGTTGCGAAAAGCTCGAATAAGGTGAGTATTTTGTTTTCAATTTCGACTAAAAATTAGAAAATTAGAAACTTGCGAAATTCAATCTTCCTTATTTAAAAACTTCCTATTATCCGATTTTCTTTCAATTTTAATCATTTCTAAATCCTACTTGACGGATTTTCAATTGAAATATCACACAATTTCAGCTAAGCTCGTCGTCATCCCTTAAGTAAAAAATGGATTTCAACGAAAACCAAAAACCAACCATCAAGGGCCCATGATCGTCAGCTAGAGTGTTCGGTGCGAAGAATACCAAACTGATCTTTGGAGAAATCTTGCAAACGATTTGCGATTCGGATCCCCATCACCATCATCGGCTACTAGTCAAGACTAACATAGTTTTTTTGTTGAAAAATATGAATTTTTTATAATTTCATTTGTGAATCACATTGCGAAATTTCAGGATGTTCTCAGGAACTTAAAACATGAAAAAGTTTTTCACATTTAAAACTAATAGCCGTCCAATAGGATTACCAGTTGTCTTCTGAAATAAAAGTAAATACTCAGAAGACTACCCTTCGGTTCAGATGAGCCGATTCTCATCTACTCGGTCATCTCATCCTTGACATACATCATTTCTTGTAGAGAGAAATTAGAATTTCAGAAGTATTGAATACATTGGCGACGTTTTTCTCATCTCGAATGAACCACAACAGGAAGCAACTTCTTCGGCATTTAGTGGGATTCTGGCAGAGAATTCCTGCTGGAGCGTGACTCTTCATTTTTTCCAAAAATTACCGAGAGCAACAGTTGCGAAATTCAATCTTACTTATAGTAAAAGTTCCTATCAGCGTTTGCGATTCATTTTTGATCAGTTCAAAATCCTACATGACGAATTTTCAATTTTAAAAAAAATCATATTTTCAGGTAACCGTCGTTTTCCCTTAAGTAAAAAAATGGACGGAAAGGAAAACCGAACATCAAGGGCCCATGATCGTCTATTTGGATATGGAGTTTTTGGCGCGAGGGATACCGAGATGGTCCACAGAATCTGCTCCGATCCCAATTCCGAACCAGCCTTGGCTACCATCGAGCAAACTACCTAAATTTTGAAATTTCTCTTTTTCGTTTTCGAATGTTAGTATTTTTGAAAAATATGAATCTTTTATAATTATAGTTGTGAATCACATTGCGAAATTTCAGGAAGTTTTCAGGAACCTAAACCATGAAGTGGTTTTTCACATTTGAAACAAATAGCATTCCAATCAAATTACCAGCTGTCTTCTAGAATGAAGATAAAGGCTCACTTAGAAGGCTAGGCTTTGGTTCAGGTACGGCGATTCTCGTCTACTCGATCATCTCCTCCTTGATATACAGCCTGACTTGTAGAGTGAATTAGAATTCCTGAAGTGTCGACAACCTTCGCGACGTTGCTTTTTCTCCTCGAATGGACCACAGAAGGAAGCAACTACATCGGAATCACTTGAGATTGTGGCAGAAACATTTCTGTTGTTCTAAGCAGCAAAAATCTTGGAGGTGCCTCACTATTCACTTTAACCGGGAGCAACCGTTGTCCTTATAATCTCCAGACGATTTATTTCTTAGGCTGTGTCTGAAAAATAGTATCTTTTGAAATGAATTGACAATATTAAGTGAACTTACATTACAATCTTTTGACTGGGTGCTAAGATGAATCGCAGTCCATCATACCATCCTGGTTAGCATTTATTGAAAGTTCAGGGAGGGATTTTTGATCTTTTGGAGCTGGAACAACAATCTCTGGGTCTTCTGGATCTTTTGCTCAACGCCAAGCATCTAGAATATTCTGAAAAGTTCCATGCACCACTGGATTTTCTTGCCACGCGATGCTTCTCGCTTTCAGCCCGTCGCGTTTTTCCACTTTCCGTCTAAATCGAATCCTCTGGCAGCTTTCCCAAAGTGTCCTCCACTTGCTGTAAATCTCTTCCAATAACTCGCTCTTTCATGACGTTTGGTAGTGGTTCTGAAAGAATGAGAAATAAACTTATTGGAGAATCGTCTGGCTTACCTGAATCTTCTAAGGTGAATCCGGAGCATTTAGAGCGTTCTAGAGATCTTTTGGAGCTGCTTAAAGTGGTCAAGAGCAATTTAATGAAGTCCAAGTTGGTAACGACGACAATCAATCCGTCATTCGACTTCAGCCGGTTTTCAGGTTGCGGACAGCATCAGAAGTCAATCATTTCAACACGGAGGCGCATCAACTCTTATTAATAATTCTTCCTTTGGCAACTGTAGTGATTCGAAGGCTGTTTGAGTCTTAGCTGGATGCCTGCCATCTGATTCTCCGCCGATTCATTAGCTTAGACATCCCGAATCTGAAAAAACATTGGCTATGAGAGACTGTTTCTGGTACTTCTTCGTTGGTTGAGCTGACCTCATTAGCCTAGTCTGTTTGTTTTTTAATTTGAAGCATTTGAACTGGTGCATCTTAGAAAGTAAAGCGATCCGAGAACGAAATGCCATGAAATAAATTCTGGAGCTCTTATGCAGTCTGGAAATGAGCAATTTGATGTGGTGGTAACTGAA
Organism: Caenorhabditis briggsae; assembly: GCF_000004555.2. Classification (NCBI taxonomy): domain Eukaryota; kingdom Metazoa; phylum Nematoda; class Chromadorea; order Rhabditida; family Rhabditidae; genus Caenorhabditis; species Caenorhabditis briggsae. The sequence goes on along the minus strand of NC_013491.2, from coordinate 2,260,632 downwards.
ATGTAATGTTTTTGGCACTGAAAAAAATTAAAGCCATTCACCTCACAGCCAGTTTTTCATTTCTGGAAATATCAATGACGGTGCAAGTCGCCTTCTGGGAATGTGATCATCCATCATTGCAAATACTTCAACTTCACTGGAGCTTCATAACCATCTTGTTCGGCGAATACAAATCTAGTTGAGAGTCAGGCGTCGGCAGGTTCTTATGTCCTATCGTGGTGAAGTACCTGAAACGCTCCAATTTAGCTTGGATTCTCAAATATGTGAAAACAACTCACCTTAGTGGAAGATGCTCGAGTCCGATCAGCAAAAAATCTGTGTCGCAAGTTGAATCTATCCTGCTTGAGCAGTGACATCACGCCATCACATGTAATATTCACAAGGACACCTTGAAAACCTATATTCAAGAACCCTCGTTCTGAAACATATGTCACCCAAGAAAACTGGTCGGAGCCGATCGATAAGCGTGAATGCGTGAACGAAACTAGATCAAGGCAAGAACTGACGCTCTCAGGTCAGTTTTCAGTGTTTTCAAGGGAGTAGTGCCGTCTTACTAGTAATTGCGAAAGTTTTGAGAAACTAATTGGGGGATTTGTTTTCAAATATTCTACGGAATACGAATTGCTCGACTGCTCATCCTAGATGTTTGGAACATTAGGTCAGTAACAGGAGCCAAGTGGTGTTTTTGAATTCTGGTATTTCAATGAGTTCTCAAAGAAAACCTGAATTGCGAACAATAGACACCGCGAAACCACAAACGAAGAGAGCAGAACAAGGGTCACCAAGCGGACCGGAGCTAACGTGATCGAATGATGAACGGGGGAGGGGAGGGAAAAGAGACGTTGGGATTATACCAACCAATCAATATTCGGGGGTCAGACTATATGAACGGGGTGAGAGGAGTTTGAGAACACAGGGACGGGACCAATTTGCGCAATGGCGTTAGGTAGAACAGAGGACAGAAGACAAAACATTTAAATTTCTATTTTCCCGCCCACTGTCTCTCTCTCACTCCTGCTGCGTCTCCACCATCACTCACACTCTCTCTCCCCCATCACTCTCTCCGGTTACTTATTCAACACGCATTCTGATGGCTGGTACGTGATTTTCCACCGGCCTCTCGGAAAATTTCCAGAAAAATCCTAAAAATGAATGGATTCTGGAAATCTTCCTTTGATTTTAACTAAATATTCTCTTATTGAACCACTAGGTGTTCCAATATTGCTTGAAAATTCGAAACAGGTGAGTATTTCTTTTTTTCCACTAGAAATTAACCAAAATGGGATCCAACTTAATAGTATTCCAGGTTTCCTGACTACTTTTCAAAATTTATTAACAATACACCATGTTCAGACGATCTCTGGTAGCAGATGTCTCCAGAAGCTAAGAAGATGTGGTCGAACAACTGCTCCAAACTTTTGAAGCTTCAATACAAGCAAGCAGACGAGGGATGGATCAAGATGCATTGAGAACTGGAGTACACAAGGATTTTTGAATTATTAGGTTTTCCTCAATTCTTCATTTTTTCATGTCTTCTCATTTTTGTAATTGAACGGCTCTCACATTGTCAAGTTTGAGCTCAATTATCTCGGTTCCTATCAAAGATAGGAAAAAGTTGTCAACTGATAAATTGCTTATCATAATATCACAAACATTTTATCAGTTGACAACGTTTTGATATCTCTTACAGTAACCGAGATAAACTGGCTCAAAGTTGAAAGTTAGGAGGCTCTTCTATTACAGGTTTCACGGAATATTTAATTTTTGTAATAGACTGGCCCCCACACTGTCAAGTTTGAGCTCAGTTATCTCGGTTCCTATCAAAGATAGAAAAAAGTTATCAACTGATAAATCGCTTATCATAATATCACAAACATTTTATCAGTCAACAACGTTTTGATATCTCTTACAGTAACCGAGACAAACTGGCTCAAAGTTAAAAGTTAGGAGGCTCTTTTATTACAGGTTTTACGGTATATTTAATCTTTGTCCCCGCCTTTTTTTGTTTTTGTCTACCCTTGCCGCTTCTGATATCTCCAGCTCCTTCCATGTTTTGTATTTTTTTTTGGAAATATGAATATTTTATAATTATCACTCTGAATCATTTCACAACATTTTCAGGTCAGGAACTTAAAAACATGAAAAGCTTTTTCTCATTATATATAAGAATAGCGTCTTCTGTTTCTCTGTCTGAAAACCAGAAACACACTTCATGCCGTCTTGTCCGAACATAACTGGTCCGATCAGATAGATTCCACTTCTCGCTTTTTTCCCTCTTTGCCTTGTGCTGACATCACACCCGAATTCTGATACAACGGGCTCATTTCTCTCCGGACAAGACACATAGAACGGACTATGCGAGCGCGTGCAAAGGGGAGAGAGGGAGAAACACAAGAGCGATTGCACATTTTCCTGGTCCGTTATACCCTATGTTCGAGGTGTAGGGGTCAGCTCTCTGAGAAGGATGTGTTCCGGCTGGTGACCAACCGAGTCATTCAGTGAATTGAAAACAATCGATGAGAGCGATGATGTCATTCTCAATGTCGTCTATCGATTTCTCCTACCTTCTGCGTCACTCCCAACTATCGCTCTCTCTCTCCATCACCCTTGCAGTTATATTTATTTTTATTTCATACGCAATTTGATGACGGGTATCTGATTTTTTCTGTCTCTGAATTTTAGGAGTATTCCTTTGATTTTTCTGAATATATCTACTATATAACCATCTAATTATGGCGGAAAAGGTAAGTAATTCTTTATTTCTAAATTTCGACTGAAAATTACCAAAAAATGAAGTCATCGACCTAGATTCTTCAAAAATTGCTCTTCCAAGATATTACTTTCGAAAGATTCTGTTTCCAAACTAAATTATAAGTTTATGAGTTCATTGCTCGTTTCCTTTTTGTTTTCAGTCTATGACTCAAAAAAATCACTTTCAGATTTCAATCACAAATCGACGTGCCTGCAATTGCGACGACTTCCTAATGGAGCACCTGGATTATGAGCCGCGTGTCGGATGCTCCAACTGCACCAAGCTCCTCAAGAAGTCGCCTCTGGATCCGTCTCTTCTCTGCTTGATATGCCAGTATTATGAAAAAATCACTGGGAAACGGAGAGAAGTCAAAGAAGTGGTGTTTTTCAAGGAGAAGGAGGAGATACTGGATTGATGGGCTCTGGAGGAGAGTATGCAGAAGAGGAAGATTCCGTTTGAAGAGATTTATGAGATCATAGGAAAGGAATTTCGACATGTTTTCGACAAAAAAGCATTATAAATTAATTCATATAAAAATAAAATAAGAGTAAAAGGAGAGAAGTTCGTAGAAAAATATTAAAATTAAACATTTTTGTGGTCCTTCACTTCTTTCTTGATTGGACGAGCGGCTGGAGCAACGTTTGGAGCAGAGTCCAGGTGTTGTTGATGGAGTTGGCCCCAGTGGCCTTCTGAAAAAAGAAGTTTTTTTTTTTAAAAAAGTGGTTTTCAAAAAAAGCTTGAATGTGTTCGAGGTCAGTTTGGTGTTCAGAATAACACAGGAGCCAGATAAGCAACCGCGTCGCTCAGCCGTCTGCGGCGCGCCACTAGTACTCTAGGTCAGGTTCGCCGCAAAACATTTATTAGTTTTTTTTTTCATACCTTGCTGGTGCTGCTCTTGATGGTGAGCCCAATGAATGGCAGCCGAAAAATGACCACGTGCATTGTGATGGTACATCTTCAGACGATGGTGAAGACGATGAGCTTGAACTCGACGGCGATGATACCGGTTACTCCTGAAATTCAGAAAATAGGATAAGAGAAACAGTAAATCATAAATTTTTAGCTAAGTTTTAGAGAATTTAGCACACTTGCAACAGGCCGGGCCGTTTTCAGAATTTTCAGGTCTCGGCCCGTCTCGGCCCGGGTTTTCATAACAAATCTTACATCAGACTTTTAGGTCTTGGATTAGGCCAATGATTTTTTGACAGAAACAAATTGCGAGTTTTGTTCGTTTTTGTCACGTAAAATCAAAAAAGTTTCGAAATTAGCACCGATAAGCATAAGTTTTGCTCCGAAATGATAGTGGAGGTGTTGCAGTAGAGCTCTATTTTTCAATGTTCACTTCCGCCTTCCAAAAAATTTCATTTCTTGGTCTCTGGAATTTTTAGAGTTGAGAATCTACAGTAACCAAACCAACTGTCATTGTTGCGTTATTGATATCACCAACCAGTTTGCCGCGCCTCCGGCGCTTCAAACGCCTTTGTAGCCGCATTCCAGCCACAATATTCAGCGTTTCTTCGGAAAAAAACGGACAGACAAACAAAGAAGAAAATGATGCGCACTTTCTATGTATTGATTGGTCCCTAGACATGAACACACACGACCTGTTCTCCCTCAGACTGGGAGAGGGGGGAGGCATTAGGTTTGCGCGTTTCTCGTGCCCGCACACTGTTGGTGTCATGCATTGCCATGATGGTACGCATACATGAGGCCCGTTCATTTATATGTTCCTTTTTCTTTTTTTTTTCATGCTTGGAGTAACGTAAAATAATCGATTTTGATCTTTTTTTTTCTCAAAAATGAGTGGAAAATGTATTAGAAATATTTATTTCTTCTTTTTATCTCTTTTTTAATAGAAATCACACTTGTTTTTACCAATTACTGCAGATTTTTTACAGGTTTGTTGCTGAAACCGCTCAGACACGCAGTACGCCGAACTACGTTCCACCACACATATCTTTTGCCTTGCCTTCCCTTGTCTCGTCAAGTTCGGAATCGCTTCCATTTGTCAAAATGGACATGTAAGTGTTTTTTTCTCAAATTAGGTGTCACCGAAAATGATTATTTCAGACCACGTTTGGAACTGGAAGTGAATCAATCGATCGGACAATACGAAATAGTGGATAACGAATTTGGCATCGGTGGGTTTGGCCAAATATTTGAGATCAGAGACACGAAAGGATCGAATTGTCGTCTTCTACTCAAGACGCAGACTTTCAAATACTCACATTTCAAAGAATGACAAATTTTGAATATAATGAAGAACGAGAAGGGATTCACCGATCTACTGGACTACTTCATCATTGAATACAACAACGTTGATCATTTCTGTATGGGTAAGTTTAGTTGTGGCTACTGAAATGCATATTAATAGTCAGGGTGAGCTTCTGTTAGTGTTCTGGAAAATTAGAAACCTTCATTCTGCAGTTCAAAGTTCCGAAATCCCACATTCATAGAATTCTGAGATTCCAGGATCTCAAAGTTCAAAATTCAGGATAGCCCATGGGCTTCTATTAGAGGAACTACGGGATCTTCATTGAATAAGGACTAGAACAATGCATTTCAGTTCATCAACACATCATAATGCAGATTCATCGAATTTGATGTTTTTCAGTTATCCCCTACCAAGGTGAAACCTTCGCCCGTGTACTTGAAAGATCAACGGCTTCTTCTAGAAATGCAGTCCGAATCGCTTTTCATCTATTCACACTCCTCAAAAAAGTTCATGCCATTGGATTTGTCCATAGCGATGTGCACTACAAAAATGTGTTGATGGATATGAGCGTCGACGGGGTGAGTTTTTTGAATAGTTAAAAAGAGAAAATTGATGAAAACAACTGATTTTGAGCCCTTGTCTCCGATTTTTATGGCAAAATTTGAATTTTCAAAATTTCAGATCCTCGAGATAACCATTATCAATTTCGGAGTTTGCGAACCTATCAATCCACCACAGGCGGAGTCTCGTATTTGCGCCAGACATCAAATTATCCATATGTGTCGTTCGGCAAGATACTCGGGTTTCGACGACCTTTAGTCACTAGTGTTGCTGATCCTGCAGTGCGTTGGAATCACCCCGTTCTTGACTGACAAAAAGCAAAGATTTGACAAAAAATCAACTTTCGTGAGTCTCTGTTTTCAGCAGTTTCTTGGTATTGCTTAGCGTAAAACCTGCAATAGAAGGACCTCCCCGCGGTTAAGTTTGAACTGAATTAACTCAGCTTTTATAAGAGATATCAAAAAAGTGTTAACTACTGAAATATTTATGATATTATGATAAGCAATTTATCAGTTGACATATTTTTCATAACTTTAACAGGAACTGAGATAAATTGGCTCGAATTTGAAAAGAGCCTTTTGTCACAGATTGTTATACTTTCATAAGCAGTCTTTTGATTGACAGTGAGGGAGATACAAATTCGATTTAAAAACGTCTTCCTACTTATCTTTATTCATAAGAAACTTATGCCGCGTTCGAAGTTGATTTCCAGNCNAAGAGGNGGNGTTTTTCAAGGAGGTGAAGGAGATTCTGGATCGATGGGCTCTGGAGGAGAGGATGCAGAAAAGGACAGATGAGGAGAAGAGTATGCTGTCAGAAGAGGAGCTGAAATTGGATGGATCGAAAATCGCGGAGCTTCTGAAGCCGTTCGAGCTGCAACTTTATGGGTGTGATTGCAAGCAGCATCCACGAAAGAAGTACAGCAATACCA
>NC_013491.2:2207545-2253875 GCF_000004555.2 Caenorhabditis briggsae | reverse complement strand
TCTGGAAAAAATGGCAGCTTTGGACAGCGTTTTTCCAGGAAATTACTCCTGGAAATCAACTTTGAACGCGCCAATAGTAAAAAAAAATCCCAAGATGTAATGTTTTTTCAGCATGCCAATCCTTATCAATATTTTCCCAGCCAAGAGACTACATGGATTGCGGATCTTTATACACTTATCGAGAATCAACGAGAATCTGGATATCACTACAACAGCTTGCTGGATCTTCTGGATGAGGCCGTTCCTGGAGTTGGTCCGTCTGCACCAATTGAATACCGCTGGAGGAATAACACATTTCTCCTTGCATAATAATTTGCTTTAAATTAAAAGTATTACCCGATTTAGCGCTCCCATTCTAGCCGTTGGTTAGCCCGATTTTTCTTTATAAGACTTTCGATTTCCAATATACAGTAACAGTTCCCACGTTGTTTTAGTCGATTTTCATCTTGTTTTTCTCTATTTAATTGTCTAAAATTCCTGATTTAATGTAGTTTAAATAATTGTATCACTCCCTGTTGTGGCCTCTAGATTATTTATTATATGATAAGCTTGAAATATCACAGTGCTTTAATTTTTTAAATTCCACATCTTGCGATTCGAATTATTTTCTACCCTTAAAAACCGGTGTTTTCCCCCATAATATTCCAGTGTAAAATATTCTATATGTTTTTTCTCTCGAATACTTTTGATAATACATGAGCTTTAATAATTGTTATCCCCCCGTGTCCATACAGGTTTACATGTTAATGATTTGTCTTCCAATTTCTTCCCAAATTATTTATATGTATTATAGAAATTCATACTTTATCTGTATTCAAAAACTAGAAACACATCTACACAGAGAATCGCTAGTGGTCTTATAATTATAGTGGCACTTAAGGTGCACTGTGGCTCCCCACAGCCTCCTCTCAACTAGTCAGTGCTCAGAAAGTCTCTTTTTCTACTTAAATTGAAATCTAGAGGCGAGAACAGACGTTCCTGACTATGCATTCGTTACTTGAGTCGTTACGCAGAGAATGTCGACGAGACTGAAAAAAAACGCGAAATCTAGATTCAAATCCATGTATATTATTTTACCGCCGTGTTCCTGAAATGCTTAAAAAATATAGAAAAAAGTTAACCATACCACAAATTTATTCGAGCGGGAAAAAATAAAAAAAAATTTAATTTTTAATAAGCATCCTCAATGGATCTCTGCATTCGAAGCTCCTCTTCACGAACGGCTCCACCTCCTCCGGTGTAATGACACTTTCATACTTCTCGCGAAACTTGATATTCGTCTCCAATCGAACAGCAGCCAACTTCTCCGGCGTGTACGTCCATTCTCTCTTCTGTGTGTTCGCCGGATGCAAAATGGGCATGGTTGTCCTCGGGATTGTCAATGCACACACCAATGCAGAGTCTGGAACAGGTTTAGTAAATTTGGAAAATACGAATCAGTTTTGCTTCACTTGCGGAACTATTCAGTTTCAGATCAAATGAGAAGGTCAAAAACAGTTTTTTTCAAAGATGGAAGAGTTTCTAAACTTCTTTCACATAATTTTCCAAAAACTGAACTAGAAAATCAATCGATTTGCGCTTTTTGATGGGTTTTGTTTGAAAACTCGAAAAAAATACTCCCATACTTATCGACGGGTTGATTCATTTATCGGCTGATAACACGCTTCAAAATTGAAGTAGTGAGCAAAACATCAGACCGGATGACAGAGCTCGAAAAGCTTCACAACCTTCAATAAGAATCGATCGATTTCAAAAGCGGTGGGCCAACGATTTTGCCCGGTCCAATTTCAATTCTGGTCGATTGTTATTGAGGTTCTAGAGCTCGCATAGCATACATCTTTCCGTATTTATCTTTAATTACCAATGACCCAGAAATGAGTTTTTGCCTTTTTTTTAGAGTCATTTCTTTGATTTAAACTTAATTTTCCAGTCAAAAATGACCTACCTCTTCTTCTTCTGCTTCTGCACCATCGCCTTATTCTTCAGCGCGCAATCTCCCATCTTCATCTTATTCATCTCCTTATCAGTGGTCGAATTTCACCAGTTTGCTCCTCACGTCCTCGCCGATCGGTGAAGTAGAACTTCAAGCGGAAACTGAAAAATTGATATTTTATAGTTGTTAACTAAAAATGAAAAGGTAAAAGAGCCGAAAACTCGTGAGCTAATCCTAAAATAGAAGCCCACCGAAACCGTTTTCTTTGAGCTCATATATCTTGATTTCTGTAGAAGATAAAAAAATCTGTCAACTTATAAAATATTGGTGAGATTGTGATGAACATGTTATCAGTTAACACATTTTTTGATATCTATTTTAGAAATGGAGATAATTGAGCTCAAAGTTAATAAGTTCAGCGGGCTGCTATAAGAGTAAGCATGGTCAGTAAGTTTGAAAATGGAACCCATCACAAATCCTAAAAGAGCTGGTTTTTGGGAAATCGAACGATAAATATTACTATATTCGTTTTGTTTTCAGTAATTTTCTTGTCGATTTTGGGAAAAAGATTTCTTACCTTTTAAAAGTTTGTCCGCCATAATTAGATGGTTACATAGTAAATAATATTCAGAAAAATAAAAGGAAGAATACCAAAATCAAGAGACAGAAAAACAGATATCCGTCATCAACATGTATATGAAATGAGAAGTCCGCGAGAATGATGGAGGGAGAAGAGAGATTGTGGAGACGCAGACGGTGAGAGAAATCGATAGTGGACTCGGAGAATGACATCATCGCTCCCATCGCCTGTTTTCAACACACGGAAAAAGTTGATTGCAACGTCACCAGCCGGCAGACATTCTCATTGACCTCTGTACTTTGGACAGAGGGCCAAACGGAACACGACAACGTGCTCACACACTCCCCCTACCTTCCCTTTGTATTCGTTTCTACATTACGCGCGCGGATGGTCCGTTCTCTGTGTCCCGTCCGGAGAGAAGTGAGCTCTTTGTATCAGAATTCAGCTGTTATGTCAAAAGGAGTGACACGGCGAAAAGGGCAAAAGGCAAAAAGCGGAATCTATCTGATTGGACTAGTTATGTTTAGCGACAAGACGGCAAGAAGTGTGATTCTCGTTTTCAGACGGAGAGACCGAAGAAGCTATTCTAGTATCGAACAAACAACTTTTTATGGTTTAGGTTCTTGAAAACATCCTGAAACTTTTGCAATGTGATTCACAGTGTTAATTATAAAAAGTTCATATTTTCTAAAAATGATTACAATTCAAAAATAAAAAAGAACATTTAAAAAAAAGCGGCCTCGCATTGATCCCCACGATGTTTCACCAGTGACTTCTGGTATTGCTGTACTTCTTTCGTGGATGCTGCTTGCAATCACACCCATAAAGTTGCAGCTCGAACGGCTTCAGAAGCTCCGCGATTTTCGATCCATCCAATTTCAGCTCCTCTTCTGACAGCATACTCTTCTCCTCATCTGTCCTTTTCTGCATCCTCTCCTCCAGAGCCCATCGATCCAGAATCTCCTTCACCTCCTTGAAAAACACCACCTCTTTGACATCTCTGGTAGATTTGGTCCTCACCCAGGTGATAGTTGCGCATCTGGAAGAGATATATTGTATTCAAGATGTATTTTTTCAAAGAATCGTTTGAAACTACAAAACCATAACAGAATCTTTCAAAAGTAATATCTTGGAAGAGCCAATTTTTTGGAGAATCTAGGTCGATGGCTTTATTTTTTGGCCATTTTCAGTCGAAATTTAAATAATAAATGGATTACTTACCTTTTAAAAACTTTTCCGACATAATTAAATGGTTAAATAGTAAATAATCTTCAGAAAAAATCAAAGGAAAAATCCCAAAATTCAGAGACAGAAAGAAAATCAGATATCCGTCATCAAAAAGCGTATGAAATAAAAATAAATACGTATGACCGCAAGGGTGATGGAGAGAGAGCGAGTGTTGGGAGAGACGCAGAAGGTAGAAGCAATCGATAGAGGACAGTGAGAATGACATCATCGCTTGTTTTGACTCCACGGAAAGAGATGGTTGAAGCGTCACCAGCCGGCAGACATCCTTAATCAGAGAGCTGACCCTTATATCTCGGACAGAGGGCATAACGGACCTCGGAAATGTGAAAACGCTCTTGTACTCCCCTCCCAACCCTTTGTATTTGCTTCTATCTTACGCGTGCAGATGGTCCGTTCTCTCTGTGCCGTCCGGAGGGAAGTGAGCCCGTTGTATCAGAATTGAGGTGTTATGTCAGCACAAGGCAAAGAGAACAAAAGGCGAAAAGTGAATATCTGATCGGACCAGTTATGTTCGGGGACAAGACGGCATGAAGTGGGTTTCTGGTTTTCAGACAGAGAGACAGAAGACGCTATTCTTATATATAATGAGAAAAAGCTTTTCATGTTTCAAGTTCCCGAACCTGAAAATGTTGTGAAATGATTCAGAGTGATAATTATAAAAGGTTCATATTTTCAAAAAAAAAATTACAAAACATGGAAGGAGCTGGAAATATCAGAAACGGCAAGGGTAGACAAAAACAAAAAAAAAGGCGGGGACAAAGATTAAATATACAGTAAAACCTGTAATAGAAGAGCCTCCTAACTTTTAACTTTGAGCCAGTTTGTCTCGGTTACTGTAAGAGATATCAAAACGTTGTTGACTGATAAAATGTTTGTGATATTATGATAAGCAATTTATCAGTTGATCATTTTTAGAAATCTTTCACAGTAACCGAGATAATTTGGCTGAAAGTTAGAGAGTTCAATGTTAAGAAACTTAGTGTTGAGAAACTTAAATATTGTAAAACCTCAAAAAAGGGTCATCTAGCGTCTAACTTTGAACCAATTTATATCAGTTCCTGTGACAGATATCAAAAAGTGGTCAACTGATCAATTGTTTATCAATATTAGCAACGTTTTATCAGTTAACCACTTTTTGATATCTTTTACAGAAAGTGAGATAAATAGGATTAAGGTCAGCAAAGCTTCCCTGTCGCCCCTCTCTTTTTGGAGGTGGAAGTAAGGAACCAATTTAGCTCGATTTCTGTAAAAGATTCAAAAAAGTTGTCAACTGATCAATTGTCTATCATAATATTACAAACGTTTTATCAGTTGACAACTTTTTTCTATCTTTGATGAAAACCGAGATAATTGAGCTCAAACTTGACAGTGTGGGAGCCAGTCTATTACAATGATTAAATATACCGTAAAACCTCTAATAGAAGAGCCTCCTAATTTTTAAAATGTTTGTGATATTATGATAAGCAATTTATCAGTTGATCATTTTTTGAAATCTTTCACAGTAACCGAGATAATTTGGCTGAAAGTTAGAGGGTTCAATGTTGAGGAACTCAATGTTAACCAGGAACTATCTTTGATACCGAGATAATTGAGCTTAAACTTGACAGTGTGTAGGCCAGTCTATTACAAAAATGAGAAAATATGAAAAAATGAAGAATTGAGGAAAACCTAATTATTCAAAAATTCTTGTGTACTCCATTTCTCAGTGCATCTTGATCCATCCCTCGTCTGCCTGCTTATGTCGAAGCTTCAGAAGTTTGGAGCAGTTGTTGGACCACATGTTCTTAGCTTTTGGAGGCATCTGCTGCCAGAGAGCGTCTGAACAATGCGTATTGTTAACAAATTTCGAAGAGTAGTCACAAAACTTGGGATACTATAAAGTCGGATCCCGCTTTGGTTAATTTCTAGTTGAAAAAAAAGGAATACCCACCTGATTCAAATTTTTTCGCAATAGATATTGGAATACATAGTTGTTAATTAATAGAATATTCAGAAAAAAATAAGATTTCCAGAGAGGCCGAAAAAATCAGATATCAGCCATCAGAATGCGTATTGAATGAGGAACCGGAGAGGGAGAGAGAGAGAGATGGGGAGAGAGAGAGAGAAGAAAATTAGAAATTCAAATGTTTTGTCTTCTGTTCCTCTGTGGTTCTACCTAACTCGCTCGCGCAAATTGGTCCCGTCCCTGTGTTTCTCTCCCCCATTGATCTGCCCACTATCTGTTGCTCACTTTTGTGTGTCTCTCGTCGACAGACGTCCTCACCAGTCAACTGACCTCAGAAAATCTATACCAAAGGCGTAACAAACCGTAAGAAGGCGTAACAAAACATTTGCTCCTCTATTTTCTCTTCTTCTACTGGTTACAATTTTCCTGTGTCAAATATCTAAATTATCCCGTTTTCCCTACCCTACTCAGATCGGCCTCGTGAGGAGCATTTTCTGAGTCTTTCATATCTTGCCCTCTAATGTTATATTACACCTGATCAATAAACAAATTACAAATTACACGACCATGTGTTGTCATCGCTCTTGCTCTTCCCCTCCGTGATTCCAACTTATGCACGGGTATTATGGTTCCTTCTCCGTCTCTCTCACTTGCCCACTCTCCTCCCCCCGGATATCATTCGTACTTGTTTTGTCCGTACCGTCTGGTGACCTCTGTTTTGCTCTCTTCGTTTGTTGTCTCGCGGTGTTTATTGATCGCAATTCAGGTTTTCTTTGTGAACTCATTGAAATACCAGAATTCAAAAACACCGCTTGGCTCCTGTTACTGACCTAATGTTCCAAACATCTAGGATGAGCAGTCGAGCAATTCGTATTCCGTAGAATATTTGAAAAAAAACCCCCAATTAGTTTCTCAAAACTTTCGCAATTACTAGTAAGACGGCACTACTCCCTTGAAAACACTGAAAACTGATCTGAGAGCGTCAGTTCTTGCCTTGGTCTAGTTTCGTTCACGAATTCACGCTTATCGATCGGCTCCGACCAGTTTTCTTGGGTGACATATGTTTCAGAACGAGGGTTCTTGAATATAGGATATCAAGGTGTCCTTGTGAATATTACATGTGATGGCGTGATGTCACTGCTCAAGCGGGATAGATTCAACTTGCGACACAGATTTTTTGCTGCTCGGACTCGAGCATCTTACACTAAGGTGAGTTGTTTTCACATATTTGAGAATCCAAGCTAAATTGGAGCGTTTCAGGTACTTCACCACGATAGGACATAAGAACCTGCCGACGCCTGAGTCTCAACTAGATTTGTATTCGCCGAACGAGATGGTTATGAAGCTCCAGTGAAGTTGAAGTATTTGCAATGATGGATGATCACATTCCCAGAAGGCGACTTGCACCGTCATTGATATTTCCAGAAATGAAAAACTGGCTGTGAGGTGAATGGCTTTAATTTTTTTCAGTGCCAAAAACATTACATTTCAGTTACCACCACATCAAATTGCTTATTTTCAGACTGCATAAGAGCTCCAGAATTTATTTCATGGCATTTCGTTCTCGGATCGCTTTACTTTCTAAGATGCACCAGTTCAAATGCTTCAAATTAAAAAACAAACAGACTAGGCTAATGAGGTCAGCTCAACCAACGAAGAAGTACCAGAAACAGTCTCTCATAGTCAATGTTTTTTAGATTCGGGATGTCTAAGCTAATGAATCGGCGGAGAATCAGATGGCAGGCATCCAGCAAAGACTCAAACAGCTTTCGAATCACTACAGTTGCCAAAGGAAGAATTATTAATAAGAGTTGATGCGCCTCCGTGTTGAAATGATTGACTTCTGATGCTGTCCGCAACCTGAAAACCTGCTGAAGTCGAATGACGGATTGATTGTCGTCGTTACCAACTTGGACTCCATTAAATTGCTCTTGACCACTTTAAACAGCTCCAAAAGATCTCTAGAACGCTCTAAATGCTCCGGATTCACCTTAGAAGATTCAGGTAAGCCAGACGATTCTCCAATAAGTTTATTTCTCATTCTTTCAGAACCACTACCAAACGTCATGAAAGAGCGAGTTATTGGAAGAGATTTACAGCAAGTGGAGGACACTTTGGGAAAGCTGCCAGAGGATTCGATTTAGACGGAAAGTGGAAAAACGCGACGGGCTGAAAGCGAGAAGCATCGCGTGGCAAGAAAATCCAGTGGTGCATGGAACTTTTCAGAATATTCTAGATGCTTGGCGTTGAGCAAAAGATCCAGAAGACCCAGAGATTGTTGTTCCAGCTCCGAAAGATCAAAAATCCCTCCCTGAACTTTCAATAAATGCTAACCAGGATGGTATGATGGACTGCGATTCAAAAGGATTTTTTCTTCAATTATTCGCAGCAAAATAGTGGGAATCTGAAATTGATTCTGAATCTTCAAGAGCTTCAAAGCCTTTTTATGACTCCAGAAGCTCCACAAATGATTGAAAATGCTTGCTCCAGCCATGAGCACCCAGTCAAAAGATTGTAATGTAAGTTCACTTAATATTGTCAATTCATTTCAAAAGATACTATTTTTCAGACACAGCCTAAGAAATAAATCGTCTGGAGATTATAAGGACAACGGTTGCTCCCGGTTAAAGTGAATAGTGAGGCACCTCCAAGATTTTTGCTGCTTAGAACAACAGAAATGTTTCTGCCACAATCTCAAGTGATTCCGATGTAGTTGCTTCCTTCTGTGGTCCATTCGAGGAGAAAAAGCAACGCCGCGAAGGTTGTCAACACTTCAGGAATTCTAATTCACTCTACAAGTCAGGCTGTATATCAAGGAGGAGATGATCGAGTAGACGAGAATCGCCGTACCTGAACCAAAGCGTAGCCTTCTAAGTGAGCCTTTATCTTCATTCTAGAAGACAGCTGGTAATCTGATTGGAATGCTATTTGTTTCAAATGTGAAAAACCACTTCATGGTTTAGGTTCCTGAAAACTTCCTGAAATTTCGCAATGTGATTCACAACTATAATTCTAAAAGATTCATATTTTTCAAAAATACTAACATTCGAAAACGAAAGAGAGAAATTTCAAAATTTAGGTAGTTTGCTCGATGGTAGCCAAGGCTGGTTCGGAATTGGGATCTTGGTATCCTTCGTGCCAAAGACTCCATAGCCAAATAGACGATCATGGGCCCTTGATGTTCGGTTTTCCTTTCCGTCCATTTTTTTACTTAAGGGAAAACGACGGTTACCTGAAAATATGATTTTTTTTTTTAAATTGAAAATTCGTCATGTAGAATTTTGAACTGATCAAAAATGAATCGCAAACGACTGATAGGAACTTTTACTATAAGTAAGATTGAATTTCGCGAGTTTCTTAATTTTCTCATTTTGAGTCGAAATTTAAAAAAAACCAGAATTCTCACCTCATTCGAACTTCTAAGCAATAAATAGTGGAATAAGTAGGGGTTAAATGATAGAATATTCAGGAAAAATAAAAGGAAGATTTCCAGAATCCTTTCATTTTAGGATTCTTTGGAAATCTTCCGAAAGGCCGGTGGAAAATCACGTACCAGCCATTATAAACACAGTGTGCATGGAATAAGAAGTCAGCAAGGGTGATGGAGAGAGAGAGAGAGAGAGAGAGAGTGTGTGTGTGTGTGTGTGTGTGTGTGTGTGTGATGGCGGAGACGCAGCAAGATGGAAAATCGATACTGTGTTGTTTTCTGTCACTGTGGTTCATCCAAACGCGCGCGCGCAAGATGGTCCCATCTCTGTGTTTCTTCCCCTCCTTCGGTCAGCATCCGATCTGACCCCAAACTGTTGCTCAGTTGTTCTCGTCGACAGACAATCGCCACATGTATTCTCCCTCTCCCGTTAATCATTCGATCTTGTTAGCTCCGGTCCGTCTGGTTACCTTTTTCTGCTCTCTTCGTTTGTGGTCCGCAGTGTCCATCGTTCGCAATTCAGGCTTTCTTCGATAATTAAGCAAAACACCAGAATTCGAAAACACACGAAAAAGCAGAATCCTCTTCGTCTCATCAATGATATCATACGGAAGATGTTCTACTTACCACATGTTTTATGCTGGCTCGACAAGGAAACCTTCTAGTAAGATAAGCTATTCGACAGATTGGAGAATTTTCATTGAAGTAGAGAATTTCAGTTACAACAAGGCGGTCGCATTGGAATATATGGATTTGTCCAACTCTATGTCGCAACTGGATTAATATCCACCTACCAACATGATCATGAAGCTCCAGTAGAGATGGAAAAAAGCCGATGATGGGAACGACATGCTTCTTCTATCACCTAGATCTTCTCTCATGATGACCAAGATAATATAAAATACTCGCCCCGCTCAAGATTGAACAGGATTTGTGAATTTGATTCAAGAATAATGTAATGAATCGACATCGATTGCAGTTGAGTCAAAATGGTGTTCTGCTGGAACGACCCGAGACGCCTTTATCAAGTGTTGAGCTGGAAACCTCTGCATTCGACATTTGGGAAACACTGAAAAACCGACTTTAACTGAAAGTTGAAGTGCTACTGACGGTGCTATGAGACATTCTCCAAACTATGGATCATTAAGCGCAGGGGTAGAAGGTATGTTGTTTCTTCGACAAGACAAATATTTGCTAAATTGCGCCCCACTGGGAGTTGGTTGGTAGGGTGTTTCTCTGGCTAGTGTTAGTCTTGGTCCACAGCCGTGACTTCTGCTGTTGTTTAGGCTACCCAAAACTTTTGAGATGTTTTTGACAAAGATAAAAATAACAGGTTCATATACTGGAAAACTAATTACAATTTGAGAATTAAAGCACAAATTTAAAATTTAAAAATTACTAGACTGGAGTCATGAGAAAAATATCTCCGAGATGTTCCTTTTGTTGACGAATTCTGAAAATAGGACTTTGATTATTTCTAGTTTATTTTAATGCTAAGAACTGATCTTAAACCTAGGCATAGGCAGCCTTGAGAATCACTAGGCTTAAAATTCAGTCTACATATCTACGATCCGAAGGCACCACTCACAATCAAGCTCCGTCATCATCTTGACTCTTTTACTGTATCTTTATTCCTCTCCTTCTTCCATTTCCGGTGCATTCCGTTCCGTCTTCTTTCAATTTTGCGGTCCAGACCGCGCATCTTCAACTCCAATTACTTCTTGATGGCATCCGCGAACAGTTTGTTGGATCCTACTAATTCCAATCACAGTTCATTCTGGAGCATTCCAAGCTTGATGTTTCGATATCGCTCTTCAGACGTTCCTTCTGCTCTTCCAACTTTTTCTTCTCAGTAGCTCCCACTGCACACTTGTTTTCGGTCATACCTGTTCCATTTTTAGTTCGAAGTCTCCCCTTTCTTGCTCTTTCTTAGTTCTCCTGGAACAACTCATCCAATTTATCTCCTTTCCAAATTGACTGAAGCTTCTCCAATTTTTTCTTTGAAGTGAAACCTGAAAAAGTATATATTTTTAGCTAGAATGAGAAACGATTGATTCGCAAACGGATGAATTCGTTCTGGTATAACTCCAGTTGTGTCTAATTTTTAGTTGAAATTGAAGTACCTGACTCACCTCACTCGACTTTTTTTCGTAATAAATAGTTGGATAAGTAGTGGTTAAATAGTAGGATATTGACAAAAATCAATAGGAAGATTTCCAGAATCCATTCATTTTTATGATTTTATCTGGAAATCTTCCCGAAAGGCCGGTGGAATATCAGGTACCAGCCATTTCAGAGCGTATAATGTGGAATGCCAAAAAAGCGATCAGTTTATGTTGTTGGAGACGCAGACAGAGAGAGCAAGCGATGACGGGGAAGCTGGTGGGCGGGGCGATGTGAAAAATCAATATCAAGCCTGCTGCTATCAGTTATCTTATTTCGCAATAGGGGCAGAAACAATACCAAGTATGCTTCTTCCAAGTATCTTGTTTCGAAGTATTTGTGTTTCTGGAAAAAGAGAGACAAACCTGAGAAGGAAAAGAAGGAAGATACTCTAATAACCCCAGTAGCATTCGATGCCTGGACAGCAAGCACTGTATTTTCGAATTTCAGAGACAAAAGACACTGTCGTATCAAAAAGGATAACTTTTTACGTTTTTAGGTTCCTGAAATCATCCTGAAATTTTTTTTTATGTGTTTCACAGTAATAATTATAACAGGTTCATTTTTTCAAAAAAAAATTACAACTCAAAGAATGAGACGCTTACAATTAAAGACAATTTTAAAAATTAGAATCTTATCACTCCTCGAGCGCTTTTGCGAAGGTTTCCGATTGGAATATTGTATGTATCCTGAAATTATCAGTTTGATTATTTGTAGTTGATTGTTTTCAAGATTCATAGAACTAATCAAAAATACCTTTAACTTCTCCAGATTGTTCCTCCTCTGTCATCGGGATAACTTTCCCAAACTGCGACTCCATGAAGTCTTGCACTTCTTTGGGAAGGGTCATATTAGCTACAGTAATCCAAAACATCAGCCATGTCTTCGTACTCATCTGATCCTTCATCATGGTCATCTTGTGGATCGTAGAAGTCATTTGTTTGGCGTCCGATGACTCTTCCTCCTTGGCTTATGGCAATTTGCTGAAATAGAATTCGTCGATCCAGTCTAGTTGAGGCTCCTCGAACATATAATACTCACCTGTGCCATGAAGTTAAGTAGGAATAGATAAAATAATTTCTAGAAAAATCAAAAAAGAATTTCGGACATCCATTAAGTAGGTTGCCTCGAAAGTTCCTGAATTTAGACGTCTATCCAGTTAAGTCGTCATGGGGAGCTAAAACTGAAGCCCGAAACACATCAGACCTCAGTCGTCGCTAGATAGAATGGTATATGAGTGGCGCCAAAAATTTAAATAGCCTTATGAAGAGATGAGGAGACGCAGAGCAAGAGTGATGAGTCAGTGATGCAAATGGTAGGGAAAAGACTAGAGATTTAGTTTCAAATGCAAAACAAGAGAGACACAGAGTGTGCTGTCGCGTGTGGTTTTTTCGTCATTTGATATTATGGCCGAGAATTCTCAACTTACCCAATTTAGGCCACCATTTCAATATTATCTAGAAGATGAAACATGTGAATTTTAGACTATTCCAAGGCCGAAAAGGTTGGTGGCCTAGAAAACGCAACTTGCGAAGGGTTAAGTCACCATATTAAAATTTTTGAAAAACGGCCTGACAATGAGATATTTACTGGAGAATAGGCATTTTGACATGGTCGCCTTATTTCAGCAAGTTGAGTTTTTCAGGCTTTCATGGTAAATGACCTATAAGTAGCATAAAATTCATTTGGTTTTTCAAGCCATTGGTGACCTGGAATTTTCACTGGAGAAAGTTATGCCACCAAAGCAAATGGCCTAGAAAACCCATCTTGCGAATGTTAGGCTTTCTTGGTGCTCTCTCTCTCTCTCTCTCTCTCTCTCTCTCTCTCTCTCTCTTTCTCTCTCTCTCTCTCTCTTTCTCTCCCTCTCCTTTTCTCACTTGCTCCATTTCTTAAAATTCTAAAAATCCCGAAATTTTTGATATGTGATTCACAAAAATAAACTCAAAAAGTTCATACATTCAAAAATGAAAAAAAAGAGATTCGAAAATGAAAAAGAGAAAAAATTGTTGGCGACGTTGAGCGCTCAATCTTTCTTTTCTGGATCGTTCCGCAGCAGCCTTTTTCTCATTTTTCGAACATTCCAGAATTCCATACAGTCCTCATCTTTGATAAACTCAAGCTTCATTAAAATCGTTCTCCTTTGCTCATTTTTGCCTTTCCAATTGATCATCATCCTCGTCGATTCCTGAGAATCCATCAGCTTGTTTTGGAGTTGGTTCTGGCTCCGATCATCTGAAGCTGGGAAAAGAAGAAGACGTCGGAATATTCGGTCTTGTTGATGGCACCAAACGGTTTGAGGAGGAAGATGAGGGAAGCTTTTTGTCTCGCTGACAACATACTCGATGAAGCACTTCTTTTAACAACGACTTTGTCCGGGAGATCATTTCTAGTAGCTTCTCCGTCTTCAGCTATCTTCGTTTTCTTTTCTAGAAAAAAAAATCAATCCAGACATTTTCCGATCCGAACTTTAGAGATTTTTAATTCAAATGATTAGACTTTAAACTCCTTCCCCTTTTCGTTTATCTCTAACAAGTGCTTAAGCCAGATCAAAGACCCTCAATTTATAATCAGTAAATTTGGTCCGTTTTTTGTTTCATTTTTCTGTCTAACTTGAAAAACATCACATTTTTTGAATTTCTTTGTGATGAGAAGTAGGTTAGTTAATAAAATAATCAGAAAAATCAAAGGAATATGTACAAAAATAGGCCAAAAAAATCAGGTATCAGCCATTTGAGTGCGAATGATTTGAAATATCAAAACGTCTTGCACTATTTTCATGGTTGTAGACGCAAACAGAGAGCCGCAGCGATGAAGAGGGAATCGGTGGGCGCGGCTAATTGAAAATCAATAATAGGCTTTCTTCTACCTCCACAAGTGTGCAAATGACAGAGATAGTCATAGGAAAAGAGCCGCTCATCTGCGGACAACCTCCTGTTGATGGGTCGGTGTGTCTCTCGTCGGCTGCCATTCTTTCGCAGAGATTTGACCCCGACAACTCGTACAGAGGACGTAACGGGCCATAGTAGTGTGCAATCGCTCTTGCTCTACCTCTCCGTGATTCTAACTTACACGTGCGCATTATGGTCCTTTCGGTCATTCTCTCTCACTATCCTCTTCCCGTTTTCATTTGATCCCGTTTTCTTCATGCCGTCTGGTGATCTTTCTTCTGTTTCCGTTATTTGTGGTTCGTGGTTTCCATTTTTCCCAGTTCAGACTTTCATTGAGATTTATTTGAACACCAAAATTCAAAACATCGTTTGGCTCCTGTTACTGACCTAATGTATTTTTCCTAATTAGTTCTCCAAACTTTTTTCCCAATAAACCCTAATAAACACGGCCTTTTTGGTTTTTCAGCTATTATCAAAGAAATCAAAAGACTGTCACAAAGATGTTCGGAGAATGCTAAGCTAATTGGAAAATATTCGTCTTCATGCCAGCGAATCATCCTCCATCATGTGGATTAACGCTTTTGGGTGAAATAATGAGGCGATGAGAACCACCGTGCCAGAATAAGATTGCAGAATTTCAAGGTATTTTTATCAGAGAAACGATTTGATTCAATCATCCATAATTTTGCAGGAGGGTACATTCTTAATCAAGTTATCAATAAACACGTGCAAGCTGAAGAATTTTGACTATCAAAAGATTTCAATTGTCTCTGAAGAAAACAATGGCTCTACTCTACAAATCTCATTGAGCTTCCCAGGTACAATTCTCATTACAGAAAACGAAAACTTTGATTTTAATTTCATGAGCAGCTTCATGAGCAAATTGGGGATTGGAAACATATACAGGGTGTGCCAAAATTATTGCAACACATTCAAGTGCTGTAACTTCTCTGAAAATACTCGAATAGACTTGAAAATTTGGCAATAGTTTACTGAATACTTTCTAAAAATGACATTATCAAAGTTGTTTGATGCGGTTGCTTTTGATCATCACTACATCTATGAGTTTCTTCGGAAACCCGTCTACTGTGGCACGGAGGTGTTTTGGGGATAACTGCGCCCGTCCTGGGTCCAAACTTTTCCCCAATGACTCCAAATTAGAATGTGGACGTGTTGGGACCCTCGACTGAAAAATTACATATGCGGAATTGTCAACCAAAATCATGTCTGGCGACATGGGTGACCATCCGCAAGTCGTACCGAATCTTGAAAATTTGACCGCGCTCTCTGGTTGAACGGTGTTTGGCTTGTGAGTGAGACCAAAACACCGTAGAACAGTCCAAACATGGTTTCCAGAATAGTATTTTGTCCACGGAAGAACATACCTCTAAAAAGTTTCCTCCTATTAGTACTTTTTGCTGAATTTCACCCAAAATCTACAAAAAATCGAATTCGGAGGTTTTAACCAAAAACCATGACGTACTATGGATATGAAGCTCGGTTGGCCATCCTACCGTGATTATTAGCTAGCTCAGATCTCGGGCAAAAAACTCGATGGTTTCATCCTCATGTGTTAATTTTGGTGCGTGCCAGCAAATGTCGATTTTCACTTCTGGATGCGTACCAAATTTTTATTTCTCGACCGAGTTTTCGTCTTTTGGACATGAAACGTGGTTAGCCCGAGCACTCTTTTGACGATTGTACTGACTGACTTACTGCTCATTTGGAGCTCCAGGCTCAGTTTTTCATTATTCGGTGCGAATTTCGACAAACTCATTCTCTGAAAGCCTTGTTTCTCTTCAGAGCAATAAAAGTTTGAGATCTGACGTTTTTAGACAGTTCTTGGTCGTATTCATCTGTTAGAAACATTCGATGGCTGTCCACTAGGTTGTTCGTTTGATTCCGAGAGCTTTTCCGATGCTGCTTAGGCCCACCCCTCTCTTGCCCACCTCGACGAGGGTGCATAGGTGTATAGAAATAGTCACCATTCGTGTAAAAGTCAGCCTAAAGACTTGAAAATTTGAGAATAAGGTGATCAAGACATGCTGAAAATAATACGTACAAAATAATTGGTCTAAAAATTCTACAGGGATCACCAGACCCCACTAAACTTTGGTTGCAATGATATTGGCGCACCCTGTAAAAGCTGATTGGTGATTCCAACGGCGTAAAACCGAGTGGGCTATATAGTCCAATGGTAGCTGATAGAGGTTTTGAAATGCTCTAATGCTTTTGTGTTAGGTGTTAAAAGATCACTTTCGAAAACAGATTCTACAGTATCCCGTAGTTCCTTTTTTGCATAATGGTCATAAAAACTACGATTTGTCGCTTTTTAATAGCCATTTTTCCATCCCCTCACTTTTATTATGGCCTCATAACGGGCGAGCCCCGTACCACTCCGCGCCTAACCTTCCCTCTTCTCTGTCTCCTCTTCTGATGGCACAGTCCCTCCGCGCTCCACCTCGCCAACGCATAAAACAGCGCGGCTCCTCCCCGCCGGACTGTCGCATATAAGGCCCGCACCTTACACCTCACACTCATGTCTTTTTTCTTTTCGTTTCCCCCTTTTTGTCCTTCTTTCTCTCTTCCCCCCTCTGATGGTACAGTCTCTCCGGGCTCCCCATCGCTACCCCATAACATGACACGGCTCCTCCTCCTGACCTCAGTGTCGCAACTAGGGTACGCATTGTCAGGAATATCAGCAAGTTATATAGTTTTCCCGCCTTTAGACTTACCGTCCTTCCAATTTTCAAGATTCTTATTTCAAGATTTTTGGATTCACAAGTGTTAGGATCTCTCTCTCTCTCTTTCTCTCTCTCTCTCTCTCCATTCAGAAAATTTTCCTTGTTTTCAGCACAACTCAAAATGAGCAACTACAACGACGAATACGATCGTTGTGGAGGAGGTGGAGATCGTGGTGGCTACAGGGACAACTACAACGATCGTAACGACAACAGGAACAATCCACGTGGTGGTAACGACTACAGATACGATGGTGGCTACAACGACAATACGACAAGACGTAACGACTACCAAAACGGAAACAATGATCGGTACCGAGGTGGCGGCCAGGACAACTGCTTCTACAGCGATCGTGGATGCGGTCGTGGAGAATCCGACGCTCGTGGCGTCTATGAGCGAGAATATCTTCAATCTCTTCACAATATCGTCCCCCAATTGGACCGAATGAACTTGAACAACATGAACCTACAATACGGCTACCGCGCTCCGCAGCGATGCACTGCCGGAACGTCCAACCCAGGAGAGCTTTCCGGTGGCGCCGATCATCCGAGAATGCCAGTTGCCAAGAAAGACTTGGCCCACAACCAGCAGACGTTCTACGAGCGCCCGGACACTTCGATATACGAGAATCCACGTTGCGGGAAGAACACCGAGCTTCTGACTAACCATGCACTAGTTCACTTGCCAACCACATCAATTATTCTTTATGAATACAACATTGATGTCTTCAAGGGACGAAAGAAGTTGGAAAAGAGGGAAGAAGCTGGACCAATGTTTTGGGAAATTCTACAAACGGTCCCCAACCACATCTTTCCACCAGCCAGGGATTTTATCTACAACGATGCGAATTTGATTTGGTCAACTAAGAAACTTCCAAGTCACGAGAACGAAGTCAGAGGTCGGAATAGAAACTGGTTCTACTATAAGTACACTCGCTGCGTTGAGCTGAACTCTGAGCTGGCTACGAATGGTCAGGATAGTCAACTGATTTCGACACTGGTGGATGCGATTGCTACGGCGAGAGTCAGATGGCCAAAGTGAGTTTATCTAACTTTGAGCTCATATATCACGGTTCCTGTAAAATATATTCATAAGTTGTCAACTGATAAGATGTTGCTGATATTATGACAAACATTTTATTAGTTGACAAATTTTTAGTATCTCTTATAAAAATTGAAATATATAAGCTTAAAGTTCACGGCTTTCTATTAGAGTATGGACGGTAAATCGAAATTCTCTATTTTCAGGCAAACCGGAAACAAGTTCTCTGTCTTCAAGAAATCCATCTTTCTACTCCAAGGCCGGCTGGACAAAGGAGCGTTCGCCGACGCTCCAGTCTTTGTAAAGCATCGTAATGGAGTCGACGCCCGCATCGGATTCTCAGTGGCGATCAAACTTAATCTCAGAATTGGGATTACTGCTTGCTTCGATGGTAAGTTCCCTACCAGGAAGTTAACTTTGAGCCCAGATATCTCATTTACTGTAACATATATCGAAAAATAGTCAACTGATAAAATGTTGTTGGTTTTATGACAAGCATTTTATTAATTGACAAATTTTTGATATCTTAAACAGGAACCGAGATAATTTCGCTCAAAGTTAAAAGTCAAAAACTATCGTATATGATCTAATAAAACCTCAACCTACACACGCACTTTAAGCTCAGTTATCTCTATTTCTGTAAGAGATAGCAGAAAGTGATCAACTGATAAAATGTTGCTGATATCATGATATACAATTTTTTAGTTAACCATTTTTCAACATCTTCTACAAAAAATGAAGTACATAATCCTAAAGTTAACGTTTCCGATGGCGTTCCATTTGAATGGTTACCGTGTCAATATGAATACGGTATTCTGAATTCATCAACCATCCAAATTTTCAGTCTCCCACACGCTGTTCACTCGTCCTGGCTATCCACTGGTCCGTCTTTTCTGGGAACTCATTTATGGAGAAACTCTTGAAAACGATCAGATCCTTGATGGAGAATGGGATTCGGACATGCAGAGGGCAACACCGACAGAGAGCAATATCCAACTGATGTCGAGCGTGCTTGAGAAGATGACGCTGATTTTCTCCCCTGAGGATGGCATTACATTTGACAAGGAGGGAAAGTGCCATCAGACCGATTTGAGAAGATTGAAGTCCAGAGGCCGCGAGTTCAAATTCTATCAATTCGGGCCAAATTCAACTTTTGAGTTTTTCGATGAGAGAGCTAGACGCGAGATTTCAGTCGCTGAATATTTTCTGGCTGCCTACAACTACCGTATTCGCTATCCAAATCTTCCATGCCTCCAGAAAAAGCCATCCAAAATGAATCCACACCGTCTTGTGCTCTATCCAATGGAGCTTGTCAGCTTGCTAGTTGATCCGATTCGTTATACGGGAGCCGTCACGGAGAAGCTGAAGGGGGATCTCATCAAATACACGACTCTCTCCGCCGATCACCGTCGTCTCGTTCTTCGGCATGTGATTGGTCAGAAGGCAATCGGAGACTGCCCACAAATCGTGGACAACGAGGATCGCTACATGCAGAATCATGGAATCCGAATTGGAAAGGAGATGCTCAGCGTCAAAGCGTGCCTTCTTCCAGCTCCTGAAGTCGTTTATGGAAACACGACGTTCATGGATACGGAGAATCGAGGAGAGTGGAAAGCTTTGACTAATGATCCGATCCGTACTGTCCTGGAGGACGCTGTCTACATGAGGAATCGGAATCGAAACGCGCCGAAGCTCAAGAAGCGTTTGTTAGGATCCATCTTGAAGATCGGCTCTCCTATGAACTCAACAGGATTCGAGATAGACGAGTAAGACTTGAAATTTTTTGAGGCTTTAACATTTCTAGACACAAGAAATCCTTGAAAATCGCTTGAAATTGGTCAGAAAACCAAGAAACTATTAAAAATGAAATTTTTCAAAAAAAAAAACTGCACCAAATGGCTTAGCGGGTTTTGGGCACCAAAATTTACGGTCCACAACTCCAAAGTTTGATTCCTTCTGAGTTCAAAATTTTGAGGAACTCAGAAATGATAGTTTTAGGCACGCTTAAATTGTTGAAAAGAGAATTTTTGAGAATTCGACAAAGAACACAAAAAAATCTTTTTGTTTGAATCTCAAAAATTATAGCTTTAGGCTAATTCAAATTGTAGAAATAGCTTCGGGACATTAAGAAATTTTAATTTCCAGCTCCGGTTATCACCATCTGATGCGTGCCATTCACGAGGCCGGACAACCGGTCTGCTGGCAGATTCCAGAGCTCGGCCAAGCGGCAATCCAAGGAAGTACGGAATACCTCCAGGGTAGAGACTTGCCTGGAACGATCTTGGATTGGTTCATCAGTCTCAAAAAGAATCTTGACGAGTACAAGCAAAGCGAGGATGAGGTGATCGTTCCACTGGTATTCGTGATTTTTGAAGTGCGATTCACCACGTTGAATCTTGAACGCCAGGATTTCCAGAACGATTACAGTGAGTTGTTTTATTTACAGTAGTTTTTTTTCTGTTGGTTTTTGGCAATTGTGAGCGTATTCTAGAGTCTAGAGCTTGACTTGACCGTGTCCGAGCTATTTGAAAATGTTGCTCCAGACTCTTGAGAAGAGTTCCAAACCTTGGCCAAAAAACAACTAAAAAATACATTTTTGTGGTTCTTTTCCCATCTCTCCAACTAACTGTATTTTCAGATCTCTTTAAGTTTTTTGCGGACAACGAAGTTGGCATATTTACACAAGGAATGCTGAAAAAAAACCTTCAATAATATTGGATCAACGCCAGTCACTTGCAAGTTCACTAGCCAAATCGTGGAAAAGATATTGGGGAAAGTGGGCACAACCCATCGTCGTCTTGAGAGAAATGGAGACCACAAGTCATGGAAGAAACTTACAGCTGAACCGACTCTTCTTCTCGGCGTCGACGTCTCGCATCCATCGACTAGGGATTTGAAGGGAGAGGATCATGTCAAACGCTTGTCGATTGCCACCGTTGTCGGAAATATTGATCTGGACTGCACCGAATATCGCGCATCGTCGAAGATTCAAGATGTTGGCGAGGAGAGAATCGTTCGATTCGAGAACGAAATTCTGGAACGAATCTGCAATTTTGTGCAATTCACCGGCAAGCGTCCGGCCCACATTGTCATCTATAGAGACGGTCTTTCGGAGGGAGATTTCCAAAGAACACTGTACGAGGAGAAGAGGAGTGTGGAAACGGCGTGTCGTTCGATTGCTGCAGACTTCAACCCCACACTAACCTACATTGTTGTCACCAAACGTCACCATACCAGATTTTTCCTGAAAAATGAGGAGGAAGGATTGGCAGAACAAGGATTTAATGTCCGGCCGGGAACCTTGGTGGAAGATACGGTGACCACTAAAAACTACTATGATTTCTTCCTAACCACTCAAGTTGGACAAATCGGACTCGCTCGACTAACCCACTACTACGTGCTACATAACGATTGGAAGGTGCCGGCAACCTTCTGGCCGACTGTGACCCATGCTCTCACCTACTTGTTCTGCCGATCAACCAGTACTGTGAATTTTCCAGCTCCTGTCCTCTATGCTCATCTCGCGGCGAAGAAAGCCAAAGAAACGATGGATGGAGCGTTATATGCCAATGCGTGAGTTGGAAAATTTTTGAATGGCAAGATTATAACTTTTTTTCAGCCTCCTCGGAAAGATCCTGGACACCTCTTCATTCGCGGACCTTGCCCAACTGGAACGATGCATCAAGAACCACGAGGAGCTGGATGGCATGACATTTGTCTGATTGCTCATAGCTACTAACCAAAACTTTTCTCACAGTTTTATTTCAAAATATTTTTAAACTTTGCACCACCCGGCTTCATATACCCTTGACACCACTTTTTTCCTTCAAATTCAAAGTTGATCCTAATTTTAATCTATAAATTTACAAGTTGTTGTTAATTTGAATTTCAAAAAATTTTGGTTGTTAATCCGACCAATTCATATTGAATTTTGATCTCGGATTATTGCCCAAGGATCCAAAAAGCGAAAAAAGAAAACTTCGGCTCTCTTGATGTTCCGCTGTTTTCCGTTTTGCTCTGTACCGAATTTTTATCAAGTCGCACGTGCTGCGCAGCCAATTTGATTCAAAAATGAAAGTTTCGCGTCATATTTCATAGAGCGCATTTGCTCAAAACCCAACAGTTTGCGAGGCCGTGGACGCGCACTGTATAAATGAATATACACGCAGACACAGAGGGTAGGCGATGAAGGGATGGTTGGTGGGCGCCGGGAGGTGAAAATCGATAACAGGTCGTCTTCTGCCTCCACCCGTGTGCAAAGATAGTCTAATAGTAAGGAAAAGAGTTCCTCATCTACGGACCACCGCCTGTTGTTCGGTTGGTCTGTCTGTCGTCGGCAGACGTTCTGACTCAGAGATGACCCCTAGAACTTGAATCGAGGGCGTAACAGACCTCGGCAATGTGCTCTCGCTCTCCCCCTCCGTGATTCCAACTTACACACGCGTGTTATGGTCCCTCCACCTTTTTCTCACTGTCTCGCCGGTTTCCACCTTCTCTCCCTGTCGGATATCATTTGCCTCGTACAGTCTGGTGACCTCTCTTCTGCTCTCTTCGTTTGTGGTTTCGCGGTGTCTATTATTTCGCAATTCAGGTTTTCTTTGAAATCTATTTTGAACTCGTTGAAATACCAGAATTCGAAAACATCGTTTGGCTCCTGTTACTGACCCAATGTTATACACATCTGGGAGGAACAGTCGAGCACGTCGTATTTCATCAATAGAATTTAAAAATTGTCAATTAGTCCTCAAAATCTTCACTTGATTAACAGTTAAAAACCCAAATTTGTTTGAAAAATCCAAAAATCAATCTGAGAAGGTAAGTGAGCTCAAAGGTCTAGTTTTATTCACGAAGTCTTTTCTATCGATTGGTTCGGACACGATTTGTTTGAATGCTCAAAGCGTTTGTGTGGATTATGACATCACGAGGAAGTAATGTCGATGCTCTAGCACATTTCAATATGAAGTAAGACATTTTAAATATCGGAAAAATTTAACTAAATAAGAAATTTTCAGCTACTTCACAACAAGACGGTTGCATTGGATGGTTAGGATGCGTTCGGACCTTCAACTGAATGACGTCGGACCACGAAGAGAGCGCAAAGTCTGCTTTTTGTGTTTCTACAGCGCTGAAAATGTGAGTTTCATTCATTCCGATTTTTGACCAGCAATACGATGATTTTCAGAGCAGCCGTCGCTCGAGTGCACCACAACAACCAAAAGAAGGATGGAGAGAAGCCTGCCGTCTCTCTTGCTCACCGAAAAAGCTCACTCCCGCTACCTGGAATTCCAACTACTGTTTTGTGTACAGCGAACGTCGTGACTAAAGCCGGCTGCAATATCCGAGATGGTTTAGTGTTTGCCACTGACGACTTCGCCGCCGAGAAACGTTCTGGAACGGCGCAAAAACTATACCTCGTACGAGATGCTGGATTTGATGTTCCGCTTAAATCATCAAGAGGTAAGCTTTGATTTATTTTAACTATCTCGACACACATTTCACAGATGGGCTGGGGTCTTTTTTGAATTCAAAGTCACATAGTGGTGAACATAATTGTTTTTCAGACTGTGCCCAAGGCTCGTCGGAAGCCAATGATCGTTCAGATGTCCACTGCGAACAGGAAGAAGATATCCTTTTCTCCTCGAAGAATGTTCAGCAGCAGATCAAGGAGAAGCACAACCAGGTCGATATGATTACAAGGATGAAGAATCACATCATCGAGGTCATGAAAATTGTTCCAAATGGATCTCTGACCTGTCAATGGAATCATTCTGAACATTGGAAACCCAACGATGGACTTCATATGCTGGATGCTGGAGGAGAAGGTCAATTTCCTGCGAATTTCAAGGTATTCTTATCAGTGAAATCGGCGTTGTTCAATCATTCACAATTTTGTAGAAGGGACTGCTGACCCGCTTTTGGAGGATGTAGAAGTTATCTCTTTTGAACTTCCGTGCTCAACTCGAGGAGAATAAAATCTTCACAAAGGTTGTCGACTCTAAAGGATTCTCAGTTCCATCTGAGAGCCATCCTTGCTGTTGGGGATGAGATGATTGTGTCGATGAGAACTGCCGTTCCAGAACCAAAGCCCAGATATTTTAAGTGAGTTTTCACTTCCCATTCAGAAAACAACGCATAATCCGTTTTAGCTGTCTAATGGGTGTTGACCGGTAGGTGTGTGTCCCCCACTAGTATATGTCTTTAGCCAGGGATTTGACTTCTTCTGTTAACAAAGCCTTTGTTGTTTAGGTTCTCTAAAAATCCCTGAAACTTTTGATTTGCGTTCAAAAAAAAATAAATACAACAAGTTCATATTTTCAAAAACTAATTACAATTTGAGAATTCAAGCACAAATAAAGCATTTAAAAATTATCAGGCTGTGCTCTTCCAGGCAATTTTCCCAAGACGTTTTCTCTCGTTCACGAATTCTGAAATTATGAACTTGATTAATTCTAGTTAGCTCTAGATAGTCAGGTCAGAACTATGCCAAGAACTGGTCTTAAACCTAGTTATAGGTAGTCTTGAGAATCACTAGGCTTATAATTCAGTCTACTTATGTATATTCCGAAGGCGCCAGTCACAATAATCTTTTTAAGAGCTTCATCATTTTTTAGTTTCATCTTTTCATTATTTTCTTACCTTTCTCCAATTTTTGGTACATTCCGTTCCGTCTTCTTTTAATTTCGCCGTCGACATCGAGAATCTCTCCCTCAACTTTCATCTTCTCGATTCCTCGAACGCCATAATTTCTTCCGCACACTTCTGTTCCTTTAAGGATTCGAAATCTTCTATGTGCTGCTTGTTTGGCTTCTTCCATCTTCCTTGTGCTTCCTTGGCCAAATCCTTCGCCAAATCCTCCAACTTTTCTTCCTTTCTCCAGTTCCTTCACTAGAAAGTTGAGGCGAAAACTGAAAATTGATTTTGTCCAGTATTTGTCTAAAATTAAAAAAAATCTCGAAATTTGATAAATTCCGTCTCGAAAATTGATAAATTTGATTTAGAATAAGACACTATCAAAGTTATGACTTAAGCTTTAACCAACTTTCAGTCAAAATTGAAAAAAAATCAATACTCACCTTATTCGGCTTCTTTCGCAACAAATAGTTGAATAAATAGTGGATAATTAATATAATATTTAGAAAAAATCAAAGGAAGATTTCCAGAATCCATTCATAATCAGGATTTTATCTGGAAACCTTCCAAGAGGCAGGAAAAAATCAGATACCCGCCATTTCAATGCATTTGATGTGGAATGCCGGGAAAACAGTTGGTTATATAGTTGGAGACGCAGACGGAGAGAAAGAGAGTGGAAAGGCTGCTGGTGGGCGGGGCGGTGTGAAAAATCAATATCAAGCCTGCTTCTACCAGCCATCTTATTTTGAATACGAACACATAGGGGGCAGAGACAATAACAAGCCTGCTTCCAACAATCTTATTTCGAAATACTTGTGTTTCTGGAAAAAAGAGAGACAAGGCTGAGAAGGAAAAAAGGGAAAAGGTTCTAATCGGCCAAGTAGTTTTTGATGATAAGACTGCAAGAAGTGTGTTTTCGATATTCAGGCAAAGAGGCAGAAGACACTTGCGTATCACGAAACTGTACGCCTTTTTAGGTTTTTGAAACCATCCTGAAAATTTTGTTGTGTTAAAATTACACAGTTACAATTATAACGTTCATATTTTCCAAAACAAAATAGAAAAAATGATACACTGAAAATTATGGACAAAACATTTAATTATAAATTTCAATCGTATGACTCCTCGTGCGCAGTCTGTGGATGGATTCTGAAATTATGTTTGATTATTTGTAATTAGTTTTTTTTTCTGTAAGGCCGAAAACTGGTTCTCTTATGCTCATACAAGCCATATACACACTACTCTAGAGAAACACTGACCTCCTTGGCCGATGACATTTTGCTGGGATTGCTCAGCAAATACTGGAGCTATGAATCCTTCAATCGTTCGGCCGACTCCTTCCTTGACTTTCCTTTTCTGTCTCTTTTCGTCGATCTTCTCAATTTTCCAAAATTGTTATCTTGTTTCACTTCAAGTGCTTGAAAATCTCCTTCGTCGTTCTTCTCGTTCTTCTGGAAGCTTCTCAATTCCGCTCTATTTCCTTCGTGTGGGTTCTCATTGAATGGCAGTTAAAGCGAAAGCTGAAAATTACATTTTTAAGTTCATTTTTACTGAAAATGAAAGAAAGAAACCGCAAATTTTTGTTATTAGGATAAGACGATATCTATTAACAATAGTTGATTGAGACGGTTTTTGGTCAGATTACTGTAAAATTTGGGAAAAATGAACTACTCACCTCTTCCAAATTTCATTAAGATGGAAAATTAGTAGCCAAAGAATAGATAGAAGATAGAATAATTTTTAGAAAAATTTAAAAAAAAAACTTTCGGACTTCCATTCAGTAGGATGTCCAAAAAGTACCTGAATAGTTAGACGTCTTTCTAGTTAAGTCGTCATTTTGAGCTAAAACTAAGGACCAATAAACATCAGACCTCAGTCGTCGCTAAATAGAATGGTTATGAATGGCGCCAGACATCAAACCAGCGCAGAGAAGAGGAGACGAAAAAAAAGAGTGATGAGTCATGTTGCAAATTTCTAGAAAAACAACTAAAGATACAGTTTTGAATAGAGAAAAAGAGAGACGCAGAGTGAGTTGTCGTGTGTGTCTGTTTCTTGCTATTCATCATGAGAGTCTAGAAATCTTAATTGTCAAAAGTTAGGCCACCATGTACACAAGTCAATGTTTTGGCAAATGTTAGGCAAATGTTTCAAAGAAGCAATCGATGTCGGGTCGAGAACTAATGATTAAGCATGCTGAAATGGCTGCAAAGTTCGGAAATCTGCCAGAGTTGCCTCAGAATGTTCAAGATATGGGAGTTATTGAATTCTATAATCTGGACATTTTATCTTTATTTTTATCACTTACTGTAGCGTTTTTATATCTTTTATGGAGGTATGTCTCCAACTGTGTTGTCTCCAAATCAAAATTAGAATAAATATTTTATTATTATGAAGATGTGAAAAAAGGCGGACGAGGAAGTTTTAATCAATATTTTGATAGAAGACAAGTCAGAAAAGTTTTTCATATTTATTTGTGCCGAAAACAGTGCGCATGAACCTTCCTTTACTGCCTCGAGCCGTCTTGAGAGGGATTAGCTTTCCATCATTCACCTCTTTTTTTCTTTTGAGAACTTCCAATCTATAAACGAGATTTTGATTTTGCAAGTTAACGGATAAAACTAACTCAGCGCATTTGAACTCTAAAAATTTTCTAGCATTCGTTCATCTTTTCGAGTTCATGGAAGGTCGGACGGTGCTCTGGAATGAGAGACCAGCATCCCAGCATAATATCTTTCCATTTTGAATCAAACGGATGTTGGTCAACTGGAAGCCGTTTTCCGACAAATGCCTAAACCAAAAATTGAACTCCTGCATCAGATAATTATTTGCTTACACTTTGTGCAACATCAATTGCAGTCCTGTTCTTGGCATGATATTCTCCTGTGATTCTCCTCCTTGGCTGATGACAATCTGATGGAATTGCTTAGCAGATACTGGAGCTATATCCTTTAATTGTTTGGTCGATTGCTTCCTCCACCTTCTTTGAAGAGAAAGCTGAAAATTACCTTTTTTTAAATTTTATACTGAAAATGGAAAAAAAAGTTGCAAATTTGGTTACTAGGATAAAGCTATATCTATTCACAATAGTCGATTGAGACGGTGTCTTGGTCAACTCACTGTAAAATTTGGGAAAAATGCAATGCTCACCTTTTTTTTAATACACTTTGAGATGAGAAATAAATAGCCAAATAAATAATGAAATAATTTTTAGAAAAATCAAAACAGAAACTTTACGACTCCCATTCAGTAGGATGTCCGAAAAGTTCCTGAATAGTTAGACGTCTTTTCAGTGAAGTCGTCATAGGAAGCTACTGAAGCATGAAATACATGCGACCTCAGCCGTCGCTAAATAGAATGGTCATGAGTGGCGCCAGACATTGAACGAATGCAGAGAAGAGGAGATGCAGAGAAAGAGTGATGAGTCATGATGCAAATTTCAAGAAAAACAACCAGAGATACGGTTTCGAATGGAAAAACATGAGAGACGCAGAGAAAGAGTGATGAGTCAGCAATGCAAAAATCTAGGGAAACAACCAGAGTTACAGTTTTAAATAGAAAAAAGAGAGATGCAGATTGCGCTGTCTTGTCCGTCTGTTTCTTGCAATTCACTACAGGGGTCTAGAAATTTCAATTAGCAATAAGTTAGGCCAACATGTGGAAATTGCCTAGAAAACAGAAAAGAGGAATATTAGACTATTTCTAGGTCTAAAAAATTGTTTGCCTGGAAAACTCAACTTGCGAATGTTAGGCCATCATGCTAAAATGCCTTAAAAACGACCTAAAATGTTTTCTAGAGAATATGAAGCTCAACATGGCGGAATGATTTTAACAAATTAAGTTTTCTAGGCCACCGTGTTTAACTTACTTTGAAAATCGACCAGTTGAAGTGTAGTTCATTTCTAGACCAAAAGGTTGGTGGCCTAGAAAACTCATTTGGCGAGACTTTCGTTTTCTTTCTCTCTCTCTTTCTCTCTCTCTCTCTCTCTCTCTCTCTCTCTCTCTCTCTCTCTCTTCTTTTAGCTTGCTCAGAATTTGAAGATCCTGATTTTTTTGAAGCGCATTTCACAGAAAAAAAAAATTAAAAGTTCATATATTCAAAAATATAAATTTGAGAAATCGAAAATGAAACAAAAAACATTTCGACGGCGAAGACGAGAAGGATTATCTTCTTATTCTGGAATCTTCCGTTGCATCGTTTTTCTTCTTTTTCGAACATTCCAGAATTCCATACAGTTGTTCCATACATTGTTCCAATTCAGTTGTTCCAATTCCATACATAGAGTTGAGCTTCTGCTTTTTTTCTGAAAAAAAAATTATGGATAAATTTTCAGATTAGAAACTTGGAGAATTTTCAAAGAATTTTAATTCAAATGAATAGATTTGAATACCTTCTTTTTCATCTTCATCTCTAAGAAATACTAGAGTAAAATCAAAGATTCTCGATTCTCAATCAGTATATTGGCTTTGTTTTTAGGTCAATATCCTGTCAAACTTGATACACATAGAAAACTCACCATTTTCAAATTCATTTCGTAATAATCAGCGGGTTAGATAATAAAATAATCAGAAAAATCAAGGGTGTTGGACATCTCCGAGAGGCCGAAAGAATCAGGTATCAGCCATTTGTTTGAATATGATGTGGATTCTCAAAAAAAAATCTAGCACTATAGATATAAATGGCCGGAGACGCAGACAGAAAGGGCGCCGCGATGAGAAAATCGATAACAGTCCCGCAACACGTGAGAGAAAGAGAGAGACCGAGGCGGGATAATTCAAATTCAAAACTGTTTTGTCTTCTGTTACACTGTGGTTCTAGGGTTCTACCTGCGCAATGTGGTCCCGTCCCAGTGTTTCTCTCCCCTATTGATCTGACCACTGACTGTTGATCAGTTGGTGTGTCTCTTAGAGATTTGACCCCGAGAATTCATATCGACGGTGTAACAAACCTAGGCAATGTGCATTCGATCTTGCTCTCCCCCTCCGTAATTCCATCTTACGCGTGCGTATCATGATCCCTCCCTCTTTTTCTCACTCTCTCGCCGGTCTCCTCCTTCTCTCCCTGTCAGATATCATTTGTCCCGTACCGTCTGGTGACCTCCTTTTTTTGCTCTCTTCGTTTGTGGTTTCGCGGTATTGTAATTGTAAAATTGTGCCAGGAGGAGAATGATATTGATTCGATCGCTTGTTCTGACAAGGGAAGTGTTTTCAGAGGGGCGTTGAGAATTTTCTAAAAATTTCAGTACTGATAGTTTAAGATATCCGTAACACGATGACGAAAAAATCTAGTTCATAGTATCATCAACAAGCTGAAAATCTTCGTCTGAAAATTTTTATACCGATTTCGCCCCCTCCCTCACTCCACTACGCCCCTCTCTCCTATACGCACTCCGCGCCAGAGGAAAATATCGGTTGTGTGGTGTTGTGGCAAGAGGGAGACTCATTAGGAGTGACTATGGTGGTTCGAACCCCACTGTGGTAAATCTTTTTTTTTTGTTTTTTTCGAGACGAATTTTCGATATCCATTTTGGTCCCCTGAATAACATATTATACTTATTTAATGAATTCCCGACGTTTTCAAAGTGAAAAAGAAGGCGTTTGAAATTTTGAAGAAATTTTGAAATATTGTTTTTTCGACTTGTCCTATCGCCCAAAAACAAAACTTTCGACTCTCGGAATTGCTCCGTCTTGCTCTTTTTTGAGTGGAACACTACCAAATCGATCACCCAAATGATCTTTACATATTTCTGTGTATTCTGTGCGATTTTGTGCAATATTTGAGAAATTACAGTTTTTCAAATTTCTTGCAATTATCAGATTTTGGGAATTATTAGGGCTCACAGACGAAATTGAGCTGCCAAATTCTATGAAAATGATGTTTCTA
Source organism: Caenorhabditis briggsae (assembly GCF_000004555.2). Taxonomy (NCBI): domain Eukaryota; kingdom Metazoa; phylum Nematoda; class Chromadorea; order Rhabditida; family Rhabditidae; genus Caenorhabditis; species Caenorhabditis briggsae. The sequence continues at coordinate 2,223,397 of NC_013491.2, read as the reverse complement.
TCATTTCTGAATGTTTGAAAGACTTTTTTGCGCTTTCAAAAAAATTTCTCAAAAAATCACTTTTAAAGTGTGGGGTACCCCATGAGATGATAGAGAAATGATCAAAAAAGAGTTTCCCGCTTGAAAAAATCCTGAAAAAAAGAGTTTTAAAGCTCGAAAAATGCACGTTTTGGGTCAAAATTTAGTACTGAAAACACTTTGAGAGCCCATATTTTTGTTACTATTAGGGTTATGACCGAGATATTGCTGAAATCGTATTCAGCATGTTCGAAAGTACTTTTGTACAAATTTTGATCTAATTCTCAACGCCCCTCTGAAAACACTTCCCTTGTGAGAAATAGACAATTCCGAATGACGCATAGAGTATGAGTCAAAGCAGCCAGACGCAGTAGAACAATATAACGGATGAAATGATGAAATTGAACTAGGGTTTTTTTTGTCTCTTCGAGTCATTGATTTATAAAACCTATCGGAAATGGCAGACAAAGGGAATCTAGGCAGATGTGATAAGAAGAAAACTGAGACGTAGCGCGACAAAGTCAGATCTAATATGATAGATGTAGAGAAGCACAGCAAGCTTGGTGGGGGGGGGGGGGGGGCGAGACCTTCAAGAATATGCTGAAAAGTGCCAAAATAAGAGAGACTGTGTTTGAAGGAGCGGGTTCATAGGAATAGTTTAGGAGAATTGAATTTCCCTCTGAACTTAGAAAATCTCAGAACTTCTTGAAATCGAAAGTTTGGAATTTAGAATGGCACAATGAAAATTTCTAATTTTACAGAACACTGAATTTCAGAATTCCTTACTTCCAAATTTGCAAGTTTTCGAATTAACAATTATTTCAAAATTGAAAAATAGAACCCCACCTTCTAATTGAAGCTCACCTGAAAAATAGAAGCCCACGGGCTTTTATTAAAGGGAATGCGGTAAAAAGTCATCCAGAGAATCAAATGACGGTCTCAGAATTCAAAGCGATAGTCATAGGAATTCAAATCTGCTCTCTCTCTCTCTCTCACTCATTTTCTTTCTGTGTGCAAATTCTGGTTAAAACAAATCCATGAAAATTTTTATTTAAGCATAACATTTATTTTACAAATCTCCGATACAGAACAATTAGTTTTCTCTCTTGCTTTTCTGCGCATACGCTTTTCTTGCTTCTTCTCGGAGCACACATTTTTCGGTCTGCAATTTTGAAATGATTAGGGCCAAAGAGGGCCAAAGATATCTTTATAAGAGAAAGCTAATACTTTCAAATACTTTCTTCAAGTTCAACTAGTATTTCGATGAATTGATTCCAGTTGTGATGAATTGAAAACTAGGGATCCTATCTATTTCTCCCCGTTCTAGTTTTTTTACTCACAGTGTATCATGCTGTTTTTGCTGCCGATTGGGTCCTCATTTCGACCAGTGGAGAGTAGCTTCTCATTCATCATCCAACTATTTCATTCATTTTCTGAAAACATGGAAGTATTTTGAGTAAATTTCGAAAAAAAATTTAACTGTAAAAACAATTGTGTAAATTTAAGATTTATTCTTTTTTCAAGAATTGAATTATCTCACCATTTTGAAGATTTCATAGTTGCAATCGGACTTCTTTCTCCAATAATATGCATAGTTGCATTCTGATGAATTTTTTTTGGCGTCTGCAAAATGGAGGATAAAATTTTTAATTTTGAAAAAAAACTCGCCTATTTGTAAAAATCAGAAAAATAATATAACTTTTCAACTTCCATTCATTTTAAAAAATTCGCTGAAAAATTATAGGAATACAGAGAATATGAGAATCAGGAAAATCAAAAAAAAGATCAGAAGACTGCCGAAATTCAGATGGCTGTCATTGTTGAGGGGAAAAGTGAAGCAGCGGAGGAAGGAGACCAGTAGGAAGAAGATGAAAAGAGATTTTAGAGAAAGAGAGGAAAACTGAGACGTGGCGCGACTGAGGTTTTTTTAAACTGATAGACGTAGAGAAGAACTGCAAACGGGGAACCGAGGCGGCGCCGAACACATATGCCGAGGGATGAAAGAAGACAGATTGAAAAGGGTGGGGGAGAGAAAAAACAGCGACAATGTGGACCAGAGAAGAAGAGAGACGTAACTTTAAAAAAAATACTTCAGGTGTTTGTAGTGTAGAGCAGTTCAAAAAGACAATATATCTTTGTTGACTGGCCAGACAAAATAGAAGGATCCAGATGTTGCAAAAGAATAGAACAAGCAATGAACCCAATGCGACAGAAAAATGTTGAATTTTAGGCTCTCTTCTTCTCTTAGGAGTGTGAAGTTATCTTCTTGATGACCAGATTGGTGGGAAAACGGTTTATTGAGTCTCGACGTTTCGGCCTGTCGCCATCATCAGAAGAATGCTTTCATTACCTAAAGAATAAAAAAATTTTTATCAATTCCGTTCAATTCTCACTTTCATTTTTTATTCTTTAGTTAATTAAGACATTCACCTAATGATGGTGACAAGGCCACAGTTGATTTTTCGGTGGCGGCCAAACTTTCCCGTAAAATCCCAAAACTGGACAGACTGACGTCGGGACCAACAGACACGACTAGCGTTTTATATATAAGGAAGATGAAGTTTACAAATCAACATTTTATTTCAAGAAAATTATAAATTCAAAAATTAATCGGATTCGGATGTACTGGATTAGAGTCTGGAACGCTGAACTCATCTTCAACTTTCAACATCCAGTCCGAAGCTTCAATGATGCCATTGAATGGGTTATTCTCGCAATATTCATTGGTTCAATGTGTTCTGCAACTCTAAATTATTGATCTATCATCTTGCTATTCGTTGTGAACTGGAAATTTTCAAATCAGAAACAAGTAGATTAATCATTGAAGGTTTTTTGGAGCTATAATTTTTTCAACTCACCTTCCAATTCGTCTTATGCTAGTTCGAATATTAGGAAAATAGATAGTCTTTCAAAATCCACGCAGTTGTAGGATTCGTTTTAAAATGTTGATATAACAAATCTGTAGATTCTTAGAAAAATAATAAGAACTTTCCGAGTCCGTTCATTTGAATAACTTAACAGAAAGTCCCCCGGAAATTTGAGGCTGCCATTCAGAAAGCTGCCATTTGAAAATTATGAAATTGAATTTTGCAAACGACCAAGGTCTTGTGTGCTGAACAGCAGACAACGAGAGTATCAAAAGAAAATGATAGACACAAAAAGTCGAAGTGAATATGACTGTGACGTAGCGCGATGTAAGCAATTTTTAAATGATAGAAGTAGAGAAAATCGGGAAATTATGATATGAATTTCGAAGTTCTGTTATTCTGAAATTTAAGTTTGAATTTTGAAGCTCTGAGCTCCTGAAACTCTGAAATACGGAAATTTATCCAAGAACAATGTTCCAGATCATCTCCTCGACGTTCGTTCCACCCAGACGGTCATCATTGAGCACAAAATTTCTAAAATATTGTCAATAAGGTGAGAATTCGATATACAAAATGCTGTTTCAAAACTTAAAACTTTTCCAGAGGAACATGAAGCACGGCGGGGGACTGAACTACTTATAAACTAAGCAGAAGGTGAGTCTTTATTAAAATTTTCTGAAATTCGGAAAGTCTGAAACCTAAACTTCTAAAATTTTGAATATCTGAAAACTGAAACTCTGAAAATCTGAGAATCTAAAGTTCTGAAATCTTGAAACCCCGAAATCCTAAAATTCTGAAATCACAAATTCCGGAAGTCGGAAAGTTCTGTAGCTTCGAAGCTCAGAAATTTTGAAATTCTGAAATTTTGAAATCCTGAAGTGTTGAAATCCCGAGATACTGAAAACCCGAGATTCTGAAATCGGAAAATATCAACTCCCAAAGTTCTGAAACTGATTTTCTGAAATTCTGAAATTCTGTGATTCTCAAACTCTGGAATTCTCAAATTCAAAAGTTCTGATGTTTTGAAACTTTCAAATTCTGAAATTCTGAAATTCTGATATTCTGAGATTTTGAAATTCTGAAATTCTGTAATTCTGAAATCCTGAAGTGTTGAAATCCCGAGATACTGAAAACCCGAAATTCTGGAATAGGAAAATATCAAATCACAAAGTTCTAAAACTAATTTTCAGAAATTCAGAAATTCTGAACTTCTCATAATCAGAAATTCTAAAAGTCTTTGATGCTGAAATTTTGAAATTCTGTGAATTTTAAAATTCCGAAGTACTGATGTTTTGACATTACGAAATTCTGAAATCCTGATGTTCATAGGTTTTGAGATTCTAAGAATTCGATATTTTGGAATTCAGAAACTTTCAAATTCTGGAGTTCTAACAGTCTCTAATTTTGAAATTCTTTCACACTCAAATCCGGGAACTAAAATTCTGAAGTTCTGAAGTTTTGGTGTTATGAAAATCAGAACTTCTGATAATCAGAAGTTTCAAAAGTTTCTAACTCTGAAACTTTCGAATTCTGTAATTCTCATACTCGGAAGGTCTAAAATTCTGAAGCTCTGATGTTTTGAAATTTCGAAATTTTGAAATTCCCATGTTCATGTATAAGGGGTACGAATTGATGGTACAAATTCTCAAATTCGGGGGTACAGAAATAAAAATTTATTCGAAATGTAGAATAATCAGAAAATAATGAAAAGAGAAGCCATCTCTGTATATTACTATATCAGCTGGTAGGATTCCATTAAATTGTACGGATTCTCCAATTCGCTTGTTGATTCGTTCTTCGAATCTGACGATTCTCTCTTTTGTGACGTCTTGAAGCTTCAATGAGGCTCGGTATTCCGTGCAGTCGAAGTCGATATTTCCGACTACTGTAGCCATAGAGAGATGTTTCACTGGATCCGCTCCTTTGAGATCTCGAGCACTGAGATGAGACACATCGACGCCAAGCAGCAAGGTTGGTTCCGCTGGATTGACGAGCTTCTTCCAGGACTTGTGATCCCCATCTCGCTCCAAACGACGACGTTCCCGAGAATCTTCTCGACGAGCTGGCAGGTGTACTTAAAGGTGACTGGGGTGTGTCCGACGGAGCAACCTCATTATCGGCCATCCATTTAAACCTATCTGAAAAAAAGAATATTGAATTTTGGAATGTGAAATTTGGAGTTATTAGAATTTTGAGAATTCTTAAAATTTGAGAGACTTTTCAAATTCTTAAGCTTTGAAATTTTGAAATTCTGACATTCTGTAATTTGGAAAATCTGAAGTTCTGAGTTTTCGAAATTCTAATATTGAAATTTCTGAGTAACCAGAAAACTTAAAAACACTCACCAATAATTCAAATATTTAAAAAAATAAAGAATACTCAGAAAAATCAAAAAGGAACATTCCGAAATCCATGCAGAAGGCTTTCTGGAAAGAACCGAATAATAGTGAATAACTAGATTTTCAGAAAAATAAGGGGAACTTTCCGAGCCCATTCATATTCAGGGCTATACGAAAAGTCCCCCGGAAAATTTTGGCCGTTATTCAGTCAAGCGGCCTGAAGAAGAAAGTGAAGATGATTCCGTCGGAGAAAGCAAGTCGTATGCTCTCACCGACAGACGCGAGAGTATCGAGAGAAATATTCAGGGGAAGTGAGAGGCGCGAGACATCGACGTGGCGCTGCAAAAGCTGAACAAAAGATGATAGGCGTAGAGAACAACTGCAAACTGGGTGCCCCGGGGCCTCGCCGGACGCAGAAACTGCAATAAATAAGAAGAAAAATGGGAAAAAGATGCTAAAAGCCAGAGAAACGACCAGAGGTTCGGTGCAAAATGAAAAGTGACTAGAGACGCAGAGTGCCGCGGAATTCTAATCGTAGCTTTAAATTTTAGTGTTTGACCTACAAAAGATGGTGAGCAAGATATTCAAACGGCAGTCTAGAAATTCAAATCGTTGCCTAGAACTTCACATCGGGTCCTAGGGATTCTAATCGTGGCGTAGGAGACCGAAAGCTCGACTAGTGAGATCTAGGAATTTGAATGGTGGCCTCGAAACTCAAGTCATAGGGATGAAAGTCGTGATTTCTCTCTTTCTTTCTCTCTTTCTCTCTCTCTCTCTCTCTCTCTCTCTCTCTCTCTCCCATTCTTCCTTTTTACATAACTCTCTTTTTGCGGTAACTCTGAAAATTTTGATATTTGCCGTACAGTGAAAACAATAAAAGTTTTATTTGAAAAAAATATTATTTAAAAAATCCTTTGGCTCTTTTGCACGTCTTCCCTTTCTTGGCTCCTCAACCATCTCATGGACTGTCATGGAACCAGGCATTGTCTGGGGATTCCGAGTCGCTCGTATTCCTAAATTTTTGAAATATTAGGTTTTATAATTTAGAGTCCGAAATTTTTTTCCGGACCGAATTCGTTTTTTTAAATCCAACCAGGACTTTGAAAATTATGTTTGACAATACTTAGAATAATTTCTAAAGAACTAGCTAGCTTCTTTATTTTTTGAAAATTTGTATTTTTCAAATTTTGTAACTTAAAAGAAAACCCGTACTCTTCTCATTCAGGCTCGACTTATTCTTTGGGGATTCTCCTCTGGAGTTTTGTCCATTGAATTCATTGAACCTTTTGTTGATTCATCCGTTCGATGCTTCCATCTTCTTGAAGTTGGTAGAGCTTCAGTGCTAGCTCAAAACGGAAGCAATGTTGACTAAATTTGAGAAATTGACAAAAAAAACTCACCGAATGTTATTCAGAAAAATCAATAGGATTTTTTAAAAATACATCCAGTTGTAAGATTTCTTTCTGAAAGGTTCAGATAGTGAATAAATAGATCTTCAAAAAAAATAAGGGGAACTTTCCGAGTTCATTCATGTATAAAACTTAACAGAAAGCTCCCCGGAAAATTAGGGCTGCCATTCAGTAAGCTGCCTTCTGGAGAGAATGAAATTGAATTTCGCGAACGACCAAGGTCGCGTGTTCTGAGAAGCAGATGACAAGAGTATCAAGGATAACTGATAGACGCAGGAAGTAGAAGCGGATATGACTCATAGACTATGACGTTTCGCAATAAAAGCATGTGAGAAACGTAGCGAATGTAATATGAAAATTCTTGAAATGATGAAATTGCGAAATCGTGAAATTTTAGTATTACGAAATTTCAAAATTCTGATATTCTAATCAAAAAATATGAAATTCTGCCTTTCATTCAAAAACAAAATTTTAGGTAAAATCCCCGATGTTCTTCGCAACCAGAAGGTGTTGGTCCCTACCACCAATAAACGCTTTAATTCCTCCTGAAAATCGTCAAAAAGGTGGGAATTCGGAAAACAAAAATCAATTTGAAAGATTAAATAATTCCAGAACAACATAAAGCTCAATGGTTTACTGAACTACAGACGAACTGAACAGCAGGTCAGTCATAATAAAAATTTTCTGAAATTCTAAAATTCCAAAATCTTGAAATCCTAAAATTCTGAAAACCTTAGAAACTCACAAACTCTTAAACACGGCAATTTTGGAATTCTACAATTTTGAAACTCTCAATTTATTCAACTCGGAAGTTTTGAAGTTCTGTTGTTATGAAATTCTGAACTTCTGATAATCAGAAATTCTGAATGTTTCTAATTCTGAAATCTCGGAATCCGGAAACTCTGTAACTGTGAAACTCACATATTCTAAAACTCTCAAATTCCGAATTTCTAAAATTCTGAAATTCTGAAACTCTGAAAATTCTAGAATTCTGATGTTTTCTGATAATCAAGATATCTGAAATTTTGTGGTTTTAAAATTCTGAAATTTTGTGATTCTGAAACTTTGTAATTCTGAACTTCTCATAATCAGAAAGTCTGAAAGTCTTTGATGCTGAAACTCTGAAATTCTCTAATTTTTATGCTCTGAAGGTCTAAAATTCTGGAGTTCTGATGTTTGGAAATTTTGCAGTTCTAAAATCCCGATGTTCATGAGTTCTAAGATCCTAAAAATTCGAGATTTTGGAATTCTGAAATTTTCAAATTCTGGAGTTTTTATTTTGCGATTTGTAGCTGAAAATTAGATGTTCTTGTTTTGAACCATCCCTTGTTTTTATTTTGGTCGCTATAGCAACTCTGAGGTACAAGGGGGTACGAAGCGATGATACAAAATCTTGAATTCGTGGGTACAGAAATAAAAATTTATTCAAAATTTGGAATAATCAAAACATTATTGAAAGGACAGGTTACAACATCTTGGAACTTTAATTACGCTCGGTATTCTGTGCAGTCGAAGTCGATGTTTCCGAATACTGTAGCCACAGAGAGACGCTTCATTGGATCCTCTTCTATGAGATCTCGAGCACTTGAATGCGAGACATATACTCTTGCAGAATTGGATCCTCTTGGTTGACGAGCTTCTTCCAGGATTTGTGATCCCCATCTCGCTCCAAACGACGACGTTCCCGAGAATCTTCTCGACGAGGAGGCGGTTGTATTTACATGTGGCTGGGGTGTGTCAGATGGAAGCGAACCTCATTGTCTGCCATCCATTTTAACATATCTGAAAAAAAAGAACATCGAATTTTTAGAATTTTTCAGAATAGAACTTTTTGAATCATTAGAACTTTGAGAATTCTTAAAATTTGAGAGACTTTTCAAATTCTTAAGCTTTGAAATTTTGAAATTCTGACATCCTGTAATTTGAAGAATCCGAAGTTCTGAGTTTTCGAAATTCTAATATTGAAATTTCTGAGTAACCAGAAAACTTGAAAACACTCACCAATAATTCAAATATTAGAAAAATATAGAATACTCAGGAAAATCAAAAAGGAACATTCCGAAATCCACGCAGAAGGATTTCTGGAAAGAACCGAATAATAGTGAATAACTAGATTTTCAGAAAAATAAGGGGAACTTTCCGAGCCCATTCATATTCAGGGCTATACGGAAAGTACCCCGGAAATTTTGGCCGTTATTCAGTCAAGCGGCCTGAAGAAGAAAGTGAAGATGATTCCGTCGGAGAAAGCAAGTCGTATGCTCTCACCGACAGACGCGAGAGTATCGAGAGAAATATTCAGGGGAAGTGAGAGGCGCGAGACATCGACGTGGCGCTGCAAAAGCTGAACAAAAGATGATAGGCGTAGAGAACAACTGCAAACTGGGTGCCCCGGGGCCTCGCCGGACGCAGAAACTGCAATAAATAAGAAGAAAAATGGGAAAAAGATGCTAAAAGTCAGGGAAACGTCCAGAGGCTCGGTGTAAAATGAAAAGTGACTAGAAACACAAAGTGCCGCCTGCGTCCTCTTCTCTCTGGAAATTGCCGCGGAATTCTAATCGTAGTTTTGAAGTTTAGTGTGTAACCTACAAAAAATGGTGAAACCACACCACTATTCAACGCCCATGGTCTTCTAGTAAAAGAAATTAAACATTCCAGAATTTCCGGAACTGTGATTTTAGCACTTGGCAATTTCTCAATTTCAGAATTTGAGATTTTAGAACATTAGCATTTTCCCGGAATTTCAGAGCTCCTCCTGAAATCTCAGAACTTCATAAATTTGAAATTTTGGAATTTAGAATTGCAGAGTGAACATTTTGAAATTTCCAAAAAAAAAAAAAATTTCAGGATTCTTAACTTCCGAATTGCCAATTTTTTTATTGTTGAATAAAAAATCATTTGAATGAAAAGCATTGAAAATAGGAGCCCACCCCTCTAATTGAAACCCACCTGTAAAAAAGGCCTCTCTGAGAAAGATTTTTAAAAATTGAAGCCCATGGGCTTCTATCAGAGGAAATACGGTAAATCCAGAGAATTAAATGACGGCCTTAGAAGTCGAATTGTGGCCTAGGAGTTCACATTGGGTCTTATAGATTATAATTGCGGCGTAGGATGTTGAATGCTCCACGATTGAGACCTAGGGATTAGAATGGTGGCATTGAAACTGAAGTCATAGAAATTTAAGTCGAGATTTCTCTCTCTTTCTCTTTCTGATAACTCTGAAAAATTAGATATGTGCCGTAAAGTGAAAACCATAAAAGATTTATTTTTAAAAAATACACAAATTAAAATAATCCTTCGACACTTTCGCACGGCTTCTCTTCCTTGGCTTCTCCACCCATTTCGTGGACTCGTCTGAGAAACAAAACTTTTAAAAATTTTTTATTGTAATTTTTCGTTAAAATATTAGGGGAATACAAAGAATTTTTCAAACAATTTGATGCAAAATTTTTGGGCGGAGCCCCCTTTAAACAAAATTCAAAACGAAAAAAAAAACTCACTGGAATAGTGTTCCCAGTTCGTTTGAATAGGAGCGTTCTCCTTTGGACAGATGGGATCCTCATTGATCTCATACTGATAGTATCCTGTGGTATCCCCATTCCTCAGACCTCTCCATCGGCCATCATGACTCATCTTGACCGAATCGCCGTATTCCACACCGACAGCCACAATTTCATTATGGAACTTTCCGGACTTCTGCATGAGGGTTCTAGAGGCGTCCAAAAAGTTCTACACCGTCTCAGCTACAGCAAGCTGTGGTACATCTCGTCTGGATCGGCATGGTACTGGTACGCGATGGTTGTAGATTGGAAAAGTAGGATGGAAAAGTCGATATTCATATATCGGTCTTCCGTGAACTTTGTGAATGTATCTTCGGAGCTTATCCCGGCGAGTTCCAACATCCATGGGGTCCTTCTTCTTCATAAACAGGAGGAGAGGGGGGGGGGAGTAAATATTTAGAAAAATCAAAAAGGAACATTCCGAAATCCAAGCAGAAGGATTTCTGGGAAGAACCGAATAATAACGAATAAGATCTTTACAAAAATAAGGGGAACTTCCCGGACCCATTCATTAACAGGGATCGACGGCAAGTCCCCCGGAATATGAAGGCTGCAATTCAGAAAGCGGCCAAGAGGAAACAATGAATCGATTTACGCGATCGCTAATTGTGAGGGATAGAGAGTATCAGAGAAAACGAGGGACGCTAAGAGTTTGAGTAGAAGCAGCCAGATGCAGAGAAAAGAGAACGGGCGAGATGGAGAGAGGCTGATTTGTTTTTTTTGTCCTTCATTAGAAACAGTTATGCAGAATGAGAGACGCAGAGAATCTAGATGAGTGCGACTAGACGATCTCTGAGACGTGGCGCGACCAAAAAAAATTTGAAAATAATAGAGGCGAAGAAGAACTGCAAACTGAGATCCGATAGAAGGTGTTGGAAAGTGCTAAAACAAGGAAAACTGTATCTGAAGAACTGGGGTTCATAGGAATAGAACAGATTGGTATAATTAAACTTCTGAGAAGTTTGATGGTTAGAAGTCTTTAAGATCATTGCCGGTAAGCTCAAATTTTGAACAATGTGTCACCTAGAGATCCTGATATTTATCTGGGTGGCTTTTCAAGACGTTTCAATATGATAGCCTAAATTTTGCAATTAGAGTTTCTCTCTCCCTCTCTCTCTCTCTCTCTCTCTCTCTCTCTCTCTCTCTCTCTCTTTCTCTCTCTCCACACAATAAGACCTGAAAATTTTCTGAAAAAAAGTTTAAAAATCAAAATTTCATTCGAATGAAACGAATGAATTAGAGAAGATTGTTCTGGAGCATATGGTGCATCGGTGGAGCCAGCTTAGATTCATCCAGTCTGGAACTTCAGCGGTGCCATTGAATTCGGTATTCTCAGAGAATTCTTTGGTAGTCCTCCTGCATTTCTAAATTTTGAATATTTTAACATTAAATTGATTGAAAAGTGGACTTTTTCGTTTTTAGGCCAGAAACAGGTCAGTGAAGCCATAAAGGGTTTTTAGAGATATCATTTTCTTTTTCGATTCACCTTCTGTTTCGTCCTAAACCTCTTTTCTTGCTCCTATTTCTATTCCCCAACTTCTAGACACTCCTAGCTTTCCTCCTTCTCCTTCTCGCCTCTTCAGCAGGTGCACGGTTCGAGCAGATCTTCTGTGACGGATATCTGATTGGAATTCCTCCACTTTCAATTTGGCAGAGGATGGACCAACATTAGATTTCCATTTCTTGTGGGAATTAAGTTCTTCAGAAAAATATAAAAGCTTTCAAAATCCATTCAGTTTAGGATTTGTCTTTGAGAGATTCAGATAGCAAATAAGTAGATTTTCAGAAAAATAATGGGAACTTTCCAGTCTTTTGATTCAGGACTTATCGGAAAGTTCCCCGAAAAATTCAGGCTGCTATTCAGCCAGCTGCCATTTGAAGAAAATAAAATTGAAACTCGCGAACGACCACGGTCGCGTGTTCTGAATAGCAAACAACGAGAGTATCAAGTGAAAATGATAGACGCAGGAAGTAGAAGCGGATATGACTCATAGACTATGACGTGACGTGATGAAAACAGACGAGGAATGATAGACGTAGAGAAAAAACTGTAAATTAAAGACACCTGATTCTGTGAAATTGTGAAATCCTTAGATTTTGAAATTTAGAAATTTCGAAGTTCTGATGATCTCAAATCGAAAAATCTGAAATACTGAATTACTGAAACTTTAAAGTTCTGAAATTTGGAATATCTGAAATTCTACCCTTCATTTAAAAACAAAATTTCAGGTGATCTCCTCGATGTTTTTCGCAACCGGACGGTCACCAATGGGCGCGATATCTTCTGAAAATCGTCAAAAAGGCCAAAAAGGTGGAAATTCAAAAAACGAAAATCAGTTCCAAAATTATAATATTCCAGACCAACATGAAGCTCAATGATTTACTGAACTACCGACGAACTGAACAGCAGGTCAGTCATAATAATTTTTTTCTGAAATCAGGGAAGTCTGAAATCTATAATTCTGAGAATCTCAAACTCTAAAAACTGAAGTTCTGAATCTGTAACCCTGAAATCCTGAACTTCTGAAATCGGAAAGTTCTGTAACTTTTGAAATTCTGAAATTCTGAGATTCTAGAATTCCTTAAAACGGAAATTCTAAAATTCTGATGTTATGAAATTCAAAACTACTCACAGTTATAAATTCTTAAAAACTCAGACCCTGAACTTCTGATAATCAGGAGGTCTGAAAATCTCTAATTCGGAAATCCCGGAATTCAGAAACCCTGTAACTCTAAAATTCTCGAATCCTGATGTTATGAAATTCTAAAATTTTGATAATCAGAAATTCTGAAAGTCTCTGATTCTGGAATCCTGAAAATCTGAAAATCTAAAATTCTGGAATTCTGTAATTCTGAACTTCTCATAGCAATTCGGAGCTACAAGGGGGTACAAAGTGATGGTACAAGATCCTAAATTCGGGGGTACAGAAATAAAAATTCATTCAAAATGTAGAATAATCAAAAAAATATATTCGAAAGACAAGTCACGACATCTTCACACTTTAATGACGCTCGGTATTCGGTGCAGTTGAAATAGACGTTTCCGATTACGGTTGCCATAAAGAGACGTTTCACCGGATCCTCTCCTTTGAGATCTGGAGCACTTGGATGAGGGACATATACTCTTGCAGAATTGGTTCCTCTGGATTGACGAGCTTCTTCCAGGATTTGTGATCCCCATCTCGCTCCAAACGACGACGTTCCCGAGAATCTTCTTGACGATGAGCCTCGTGTATTTGCACGTGGCTGGGGTGTGTCCGATGGAAACGAACCTCGTTGTCTGCCATCCATTTGAACATATCGAAAAAAAGGAGCATTGAATATTTTGAATGTGAAATTTGAAGTCATTAGGATTTTGAGAATTCTTAAAAGTTGAGAAACTTTTTAAATTTTTGAGCTTCGAAATTTCGAAATTTTGACATCTTGTGATTTTTTTGAGAATCTGAGTTTCTCAAATTTCGAAATTCTAATATTGAAATTTCTGAGTAACCAGAAAACTTGAAAACACTCACCAATAATTCAAATATTAGAAAAATATAGAATACTCAGGAAAATCAAAAAGGAACATTCCGAAATCCATGCAGAAGGCTTTCTGGAAAGAACCGAATAATAGTGAATAACTAGATTTTCAGAAAAATAAGGGGAACTTTCCGAGCCCATTCATATTCAGGGCTATACGAAAAGTCCCCCGGAAAATTTTGGCCGTTATTCAGTCAAGCGGCCTGAAGAAGAAAGTGAAGATGATTCCGTCGGAGAAAGCAAGTCGTATGCTCTCACCGACAGACGCGAGAGTATCGAGAGAAATATTCAGGGGAAGTGAGAGGCGCGAGACATCGACGTGGCGCTGCAAAAGCTGAACAAAAGATGATAGGCGTAGAGAACAACTGCAAACTGGGTGCCCCGGGGCCTCGCCGGACGCAGAAACTGCAATAAATAAGAAGAAAAATGGGAAAAAGATGCTAAAAGCCAGAGAAACGACCAGAGGTTCGGTGCAAAATGAAAAGTGACTAGAGACGCAGAGTGCCGCCTGCGTCCTCTTCTCTCTGAAAATTGCCGCGGAATTCTAATCGTAGTTTTGAAGTTTTCGTAGTTTTCAGATTTTCAGAATTTTAGAATTTTTTCCGGAATTTCAGAGTTCCTGAATTTAGATTTAAAATTTTGGCATCCGAAATCTCAGAACTTCTTAAATTTGGAATTTTGAAAATTAGAATTGTAGAATGAAAATAAACTGCGACGTGGCGCGATAAAAGCATCTGGAATTGTGAAATCGTAAAATGTGGATATTATGAAATTTTGAAGTTCTGATGATCTCATATCTAAACCTAAGATGCTGAGTTTCTGAAATTCTGAAACTCTGCCTATCATTTAAAAATATAATTTTAGGTGATCTCTCCGATGTTCTTCGGCATCAGAAGGTCACCTATGAGCGCGATTTCTTCTGAAAATTGTCATAAAGGCAAGAATTCAAAAAAAAATTTAAAAATTAGGTGTAAAATTTTTCAGAGGAACATGAATAACAGTGAAATGGATTGCAACTCAGGGGAATGAACTGACCAGTAGGTGTTTTGAAACTTCGAAATTCTGGAATTCTGAAACTCCGAGAGAATCTCAGAATTTCAGAATCTCGGAATCTCAGAATCTCAGAAGCCCAAGAATTTCAGAGTCTCAAAATCTCAGAATCTCAGAATTTCAGAATATCCGAATCTCCAAATCTTAGAATCTCAAAATCGCAGAGGAAATTCTGAAATTCTGAGATTCTGAAATTCTGAGATTCTGAAATTCTGAGATTCTGAGATTCTGAGATTCTGAGATTCTGAGATTCTGAGATTCTGAGATTTTGAGATTCTGAGATTCTGAGATTCTGAGATTCTGAGATTCTGAGATTCCGAGTTTCTGAGATTCTGAGATTCTGAAGTTCTGAAATTCTGAAATTCTGAAATTCTGAAATTCTGAAATTCTGAAACTGAAATTCTGAGATTTTGAAATTCTGAAATTCTGAGATTCTGAGATTCTGAGATTCTGAGATTCCGAGATTCCGAGATTCTGAGATTCCGAGATTCTGAAATTCTGAGATTCGGAAATTCTTAAATTCTAAGATTAGGAGATTCTTGGGATTCTGAGATTCTGAAATTCTGAGATTGTGAAATTCTGAGATTCTGAGATTCTGAGATTCTGAGATTCTGAGATTCTGAGATTCTGAGATTCTAAGATTCTGAGATTCTGAGATTCTGAGATTCTGAGATTTTGAGATTCCGAGATTCCGAGTTTCTGAGATTCTGAGATTCTGAAGTTCTGAAATTCTGAAATTCTGAAATTCTGAAATTCTGAAATTCTGAGATTTTGAAATTCTGAAATTCTGAGATTCTGAGATTCTGAGATTCTGAGATTCCGAGATTCCGAGATTCTGAGATTCCGAGATTCTGAAATTCTGAGATTCGGAAATTCTTAAATTCTAAGATTAGGAGATTCTTGGGATTCTGAGATTCTGAAATTCTGAGATTGTGAAATTCTGAGATTCTGAGATTCTGAGATTCTGAGATTCTGAGATTCTGAGATTCTGAGATTCTAAGATTCTGAGATTCTGAGATTCTGAGATTCTGAGATTTTGAGATTCCGAGATTCCGAGTTTCTGAGATTCAGAGATTCTGAAATTCTGAGATTG
>NC_013491.2:2205691-2206545 GCF_000004555.2 Caenorhabditis briggsae | reverse complement strand
CCTTGACATTCGGTTCATCGAATTCATGCCATTTGGAGGAAACGAATTCAAAAACGATAATTTCTATGGATATCGAGAAATACTCAGCTTGATAGTTGAGAAGTTCGGAGACGACGTGATTCGGTTGTCAGATTCTCCGAACGATACTACAAAGGCTTATAAGATTGAAGGATTTCAAGGACAATTCGGGTTTATCAGCTCGATGTCGGATCATTTTTGTAATACATGCAATCGGTTGAGAATTACTGCCGACGGCAATTTGAAAGTGAGTGTGTTTTTCCCGTTTTTCTATCGAGAATGTTTCACATGACCCTTCCCCCTCGTCATTATAACTCATTTTCCTCTCCTTCGATTATTCCAAGGACATCGAAATGCGTTTTCGTTCTGTTCTCAGATTTTATTCCTTTAGTCACTAACAATCTCATAAACATTCAACTGAAAAAATAAGAAAAGGTAGCAAACGTCATTTTGTGCGAAACGAGATCCGTTCTCTTCTGTTCTCGTTTCACCTGCCAACTTTTCCGTTGATGTGAATTACAAATGTGTTTTTTTCTCTCTCTCTCTCTCTCTCTGTTCTTTTCTTTTCTTCTTGTTTTCCGTTTCCTTTGCCACTGCCGAGTTTGTTTTTGCTTCTGTTTATATAGGTAATATATATTTTTGAAGGTTTTTAGAATTACGAATTCTTGATGAATCTGTGGAATTGCATATTCTGAAATTGAATCATTTTCGTCCGTTTTCCATCAGCTACAGACCAAAAAAGTGAATCTCCACGGATCATTTAAGAGTGATGTTATTTCAACATTTTTCAGAGAAATTGAGATAATTGAGCTAGAAGTTCAGGACCAGGATGACGT
>NC_013491.2:2186143-2205553 GCF_000004555.2 Caenorhabditis briggsae | reverse complement strand
TGTAAAACAGACCTAGATTAAAAACTTTGCATTCTCAGAATTTTCGAAAAATCCTTGTTTGTCAACTATTTGCCAATTTTCGAGAAACTTCTTGGCACAAAAAGTAACTACACATTTTCAAAAATATGATTTATAGAAGCTCATCAAACATCTTCGTATAATCATTGTTTTTATCCAACTTGCTTTTTAGTGGGTCTTGAGGTTTTGTTTTGAAAATTACTGTTTTGCCGTTCTGCTATCACATGCCAGACGATTTCCTCGAAAATATACTCTCCAGGGACGATTTAATGGGAAAATATAACCATATTCTGTTTAATTTCCTTTTTATGTACATCTTTTGTACCCTTCCAATTTCCTCTATCCTCTAGTTTTCTCTCCATGACCACAATCTACAGGGAGACCTTTTCATTTCTCTTCTTTTTCAATTTCCTCTTTTTTCGCTTTTGGAAATTCCTCTCTTCCGGTGTTTTCACTCTCTATGGCAACCGCTTTTAAAGTTTCCCATGAAACAAATATCACTAGAAAGATTTCTACTCCGATGAACTAATGTGGAAGGCATGAGAACTAAATAAATCTGACTAGTTGAGTTTTGAAATTTGTAGTTAACTCACGTTTTGAGAATTACCATTAAAATCTCAAATTCTCAATTTTGCTAGATTTCTTCAAAGGAACCGAAAAAATCCAGACTATTTTTGAGGTAGACATGTTTTCTTCTGGAAATTCAAAATTCAATATATTGTTATCCGATGCAGTACATGTCCTAGGGATGATCTTATAAGAAAACATAACTCTATAAAATATAAATTTTTGGTTGACGTCATTCCTCTCTCTTATGCTCCAACACTCTCTTATTAGTTTCCAACGTTTTTTTTCTCAAAAATATCAGTAATACTTCTACCCTCCAGGTATGCCTCCATGGGAACTCTGAAGTCAGTCTTCGTGACAAGATTCGAGATGGCTCTTCTGATGAGCAACTTTCGGAAATTATCCAGAAAGCGGTCAACAATAAGAAAGCAAGGCATGCCGGTAATTGGAATCTGAAATCTTATAAGGTCGGAAAAAGTTCCAGTTTTCAGGAATGGACGCTCTCAAAAATCTTCCCAATCGTCCTATGATTCTTATCGGAGGTTAACTTCAGGTATACCACTGAATTTTGAGAATGATCTAATTTTGGTTTTCAGAGTCTCCACTGGTCACATTCCCCAAACTTGGTCACTTTTCCACATCTAGTTCGCTTATGTTTAGTCACTTTTTTCCCAAATCTCACTTACATTTCCCACAAAAAAAATAAACTTATTTATCCAGTACTGTAGACACCTCAGATTGTGTTTCAGATCGTTGAGCTGTTATACATGGTAGAATTCTGTTGTAACGACGTTGAAAGGAATAGCTTCGCGATTGAAGGTCCGAAGTTTTACTTGTCAGAAAAGTGAGAACAATTTTTTTTCCGGAACAGTAAATTATTATTATTTTCAGTTCTATCCATGACGAGATCGTCATAAATTTGAACAAAGTGACGGTGAGAAGAATCAAGCGATAAAACTGGAAAAATCTCGTTCATTAAAGTTGTGATTTTTTACTTTTAAAATAAAGAATGGAAAAAAATTAAGTTTTTTTTCATCTCCGATGCTTTAACTTAATCTTAGAGTCGGCCCCGCTCAGTTCTTCAACATTGTTACGGAGTGGAAGAAGTTATTCTCATATATCTCAGTTTCTGTGAATGATATCAAAAAGTAGTCTACTAATAAATTGTTCAACGTAATATCAAAAATGTTTTTCCAGTTGACAACTTTTTGATATCTCTCACAAGAACAAATTTTAATTGGCTCCAATTTGTGGGTCTCTTCCATTACAGGTTTTACGGCGATCAACTTTGAAGTACTAAAAAAATACTTTAGAGTTTGTCAATTCTGTTGAAACTTTTAGAGTATACTGAACAAAATGAAAGCTTCAGTTTTGTATTTGACCACTTTTTTGTACGAACCCAACAAGAGAAATAAACGTGGGAAAAATTGTGTTTACAATATTCTTCCTAGACTATACACATGACAATATCACTTCAGGGCTGTGCTCATTCATATTTGAGCATTTTCAACAAAATTGAAATTTCTGATGTTACTCTAAATTCTCAAAAATTCAGAAAAATCTGAATTAGAGTGTCTACAAAATTGTAGACATCTTGAACTCGTCGTTTTTTGGTCTTTCAACTTGTACATGTGCACTTGGTCAACACAAAAATTAAAAAATAACAATTTCATACACATTAAAATATCTAAATAAAATTTGAAAAACTAATATTAAAGGGTTTATCATCCACATTTACCATCAATTCTAAAACTGTCATGGCTTGTCGGTCCATACACTTGGTGGTCCTGAAAAATGAGAATTTTGAATTGGCTAATTTTTCAGAAAGTGCATTTTTCAGAAAATTGAAAAAAAACAACTTGTATAAACTTACGTGTTTTCCTCTTAATTTCGAAGCATTCAGTCATGGATTTGGAAAAATCTGAAAATTGAAAATTTTTGTGTTTTTTATACCCGAAAGCCAGACAATAGAAATTCGGGAATTCTTGAAAGTACCATAACTTCTTTTCAGAAATCCGCCACTACCAAGAAGGTTAATTTTTGTGTTTTTTATACCCGAAGTGTTTGTACCCGAAACACATCCCCATTTTCTTCCATTATCAAAACTGGCTTGGCTGGGTGATTGGGAAGTTTGGAAATCCTGAATAAAGAAGAATTTTAGATAAGCAAATTCTCCAAAATCTATGAACTTACGTGTTTTTAAATGTTCAGTTTTGAAGCACTTTGCGGTTCTATCATGGATTTGTGCAAAGTCTAAAAATGGAAAATGATAGTTTTTTGATTTATGATTTTTGGCGACAAATATCTGCATTGAAACAACATTTACCATATTGTTGGAGTGTCCAAAAACAAGAAAAATTTATCACAAAAATCCATTTATCCGATGATCAAAGTCGAGAATTTAAAAAGTTCCAGAAAAATACTAATAAATATTGAAAAGCGGATGTGATAGATTTGGACCAAATTGAGCAAAAAATTGCTCAAAATTGACATATTCTAGCTGAAATTGACCCTAATCTATGTAGAAACTCATGTTGGTACTTCTGGGCAGTAGCAAAATTTTAATTTTCCTTAATTTTTGATATTTTTTGGTTGATTTTCATCAAAAATGGCTCTAACAAAGTCGAAAATCCGGCATTTTAAGCATAAATGACCCTAAATTGGCCAAAAATAGACTAAAAATTACTATAAACTATCAAAAAATTGGCTCTAAAAAGTCTATAAATTCATCAAAAATTGTCAAAAAACATGCAAAATTGCTGAAAATTTGCTTAAAATTGACCGATTTTCGGAAAAATCAGATTTTGGTACTGCCCAGCAGTTGTAGAGTCCTTTTTCTTTTTAAATTATCAAGGAATTTCTGAAAATCACTGTAAAAAGCCGTTTAAAAGTTGAAAATAGCTCAAAAAACCCAAAAAATGTTGATAATTAGCGTCTAGTTGTCCTAGAATTGTCTGAAAAATGCTTAAAATGATACAAATTTTGCTTTATATGGTCCAAAAATTGAATAAAATGACTTTTAAAAAGCTGAAATCGGTCCACAATTAGTCTAAAATTGCCAAAACCCCACAAAAAATGGCCCAAATCTTTGTAAAAATCCATTTTGGTATTGCTTGGCAGTAGCAAAACATGAAAAAGCAGCACCAAAATGCGATTTTGTTACTGCTGGGCAGTAGTAAAATTCATTTTGCTACTGCGGGGCAGTAGTAAATTTCCCATTTTTCACCGATTTTCAAAGTTTCTGCATTCATTTTGTTGCTCTAAAAGCCGGAAATGCCAAATTTTATGCTTAAAATCCCCATTTTCCAGCTTGCTCTATTCCCTGGACCACCAATGGGACTCGCCGGACCACCGGGAATGCCACCAATGATGCCACGTCCACCGCAGCAATTCCGTCCAATGTGAAATCTGAAACTCTTCGTCTGAAAATCTCAATTCTTCTAATAATTTATCGAATTCCCTTCCTTTTTTTCTGTCACTTTTGTTGTAATAAAAATGTCTTGAATTTTCAATTTTTACACATTTTTTCAGATTTTTTTTTGAGTTTTTCGATGTCGTGAAGTGCATGGTGTGACTATCTAATTTTTATTGAGTTTCCACTTTTCTAATATATGAGTTTCTAATAATCTACAGGATAATCTGGGAAATTCCTGAAAATGTTTTTTTTTTATTTAAAAATTTTCTGCAATTATGCTTTAATTGTTTGTTTTACACTTTTTACCTGAAATATTATAAAATATAGTTTTCTTCAAAAATTATCAAAATTACAAAATTTTATTCGGGAATTAAAAAAATACATTTATTAGGTCGGCTTGCGGCAGTTTTCTACTACGACGCTTCTCTTCGGGGGCCCTGAAAACAAATTGGTACTTCGAATACAAAAATAGGTCTATACACAACTTGAAATTTAACATTGTTCGAATCAACACAGTTTATTGCATACTAAAAGCAAAATTACGGGCCGGCCCGCTGTTTGTACATAAGCTGATTTTTTTTAAAGTTTTTTTCCGAAAATTTTAAAATTTTTTCAAAAATTTAATCAAAAATTCTGAATTTTCCGACTGCTTTCTACTTTGATAATTTTAAAAAGCATGTAACTTTTTTTCTTTTTTAATTCAAAAAAATGTCCCAATTTTTTATTGGAAATTTTTTTTACTGAGAAAGGGCGGGCCGGGCCGGGAAAATGGTCGCTTTGGCCCGACCCGGCCCGTTGCAAGTATGGTTTATTGATTTACTGGAAAAAACTCTAATGAAAGGCACCCAAATCGTTAACTTGGAGCTCAATCATCTCGAATCCTGTGAAAAACACAGTCAGTAGTCAACACATAACATTTTGATCATAATATTTGGAATATTTTGTTAGTTGACCATTTTTTGATATCTTTTGCAGGAAATGAGATATATAGGTTCAAAGTTAACGGTTTGTGTAGCATTAAATAATAGGTTTCACGGTAAGATAGTTTCTAGACTCCTCCAGAGTCTATTGAATTGTGTACGGTAATTTAAAATTAGCAAGCTCACTTTTTGTGCAGTTCCACTCTGTTGTGGTCATTGCTTTGAGACATTCGGTTAGCACCCAGTGAATTTCCTGAAAAATTCATGAGATTTTTGTTTTCAAGATTAATCTATTTCCATTTCTGGGCCATAAAATGTGTGCCCTAGAAAACTCAATTTTCGAAAGGTAGGTCATGATGGTAAAATGGTATATGTAGATGACCTATCAGGTGAAAGTGCGCCCTTTAGTTGTCTTAGATTATCCTGATATGTGTTCTAGACCATTTCATCATGGTTCATCATGAAGACCTAACTTTCGGAAGTTGAGTTTCCTAGGCCACCATGGGAAATGGTCTAAAAACCCGCAAGGTAAATGTTCGACTATTTTAGACAATCAACTCTTTTTTCTATTGAACATTTTCGAAACCTTCTGAAGCTTATTGCGAAATAGATTCGAAATTCCACACTTTTATCATCTGATAAAACTTGTAAATTTTATGCATTTATGTGTCCCAAAAATCTTTTTAACTCACCTTCTTGAGGGGAAAAATTATAGGAATAGTTTAGAGATAAAATAAGAGAATCCTCAGAAAAATCAATAATATAGAGATTTTCGAAATCCATACATTTTCAGGATTTCAGAAAATATATAAAAGTTCAGAAAAATAATGGAAACATTCCCAATATTCGAAGTACATCACGGGAAGTTCCGTAGAATTTAGACCTGTCATTCAGTTAAGCGGTCAAAGGGGGCAGAATGATACTGCTTTTTCCAAAATGTCAGTGTATATAGGGATGCGTAGCAAATGAAATTGGCCAGACGACGAGCCCGTAGAAAAAGACAATAAGAAAAATTGAGAAGAGAGAGATGAAAGACTAAATTTGAAAAAAACACTGTTAGAGACAAAGAGAAATTGATCATTGATGACGCATAATATCTTGGGGCTTTAAAAATGCTTGATGATTCATAAAAGATGACTCATGAAAGCTGACGCTTGTTTTTTCCTGATTGTTTGAAGAGAGACAGAAGAATTTATGGAGATACGGTATGCATTTTGCAGTAATGGTGTACATAGTCCTCGTTGTAAAATGAGCACTCGAATCCTACTTCAGACTTTCAAAAGAACGGAATTTCAAGAAAAACATTTTTTAATGTCCTCCAGATTTTCAAGCAGAACATGATCCAGGAATGAGTGACCAAGGGGAGATAGAAAAAGGATAATGACTTGTTATCTGAAATCAGCAGTTTGAGAACATTGTCCATTCTATCTATAGAACTTCGAAATCATATTTCACAACTTAAAAGACAAAATGTTTCAATAAACATATTTATTGACGACATAAAAATAGAAAAAAATACTTATAAAACATGGCATGTCCCGTGGCCATCATGTTGAGAGACTGGAGTGTTCTGGATATCCTGCAATTTTTTTAGTCACTATTGATATTCAAAGTTTTTTGGGATTACCTCATTCCACATATATTCTAAGCATTTCGAAGAAGAGGTTGCCCAGGCGAGTAATCGTAGCTGAAAACGAAATTCAGTGAAAAGTACATGAATTTTCTAAACTAAAATCTTACCTGAATTGGGGACGGAACGAGTGAGTGGAACATCGCTGAACATCTGTGATGGCGTTTCTGTGGCATCGCAACCATCTAATAGTGGGGAGGAACCATCCGTGGGTCGTATGGAGATCTGAAACAACAAATTGACTTTCCAGAAATCTTGGAAAAATTGGTGTTGTCAACATCTAAAGAAAGACATACCCTTACCTTTAGGCGGTAGCATCATACAAAGTTCCAGGAGCTGCTGTTCCGTTTTTTTCTTTTTTGAACGGGAGGCGGTTCTGAAATTGAATACCACTATTATGAATTTTAGTTAAAAAAACGTTATTCACATCTTATACTTTCTGGAATTCTAATTGTTCCTATATTTCTGAGTTTTTTTAAGCTTGGAAACTAATCTTTCCAATTCTGAAAGAACGAAATACTTACCATTGCTGAGACACAATTTGTAGCAATATGGAATTTCAGGAAAAAAGATTTAAATGGTTTCAAAAACCCATGCATTTATAGGGTTTATTGAAAATTTCAAAGAGTAAACATGTAGGTTAATTTCCAGAAAAAATCAAGAAAGGAACTTTCCGATCTCCATTCAGACGGAGAACAGGAAAGCTCCTGAATAGAACTCTATTCTGTCAAGGGTTCATAGGAGGGTAAAACGGAGAACTGAAGTTGTCCGGAACACCGGAGACTCGGACATTGAGAGCGAGAGATCACAGACACAGAGTGTGTAAGGAATCGAGATATGTGTGAAAACCAGAGGTTGGGCAAAGAAGAACATCTGCCCGCTCTGCACAAAACGAAAGTATGGTCCTCTGATGAGCGTGTAAGTGTGTGAGTGTGCGTACTGTGTGAGTGGAAAGGGCCACGATAGATACATAGAATAGTAGAAATGTGGCCAGGAGCGACGGAAGGTCCGAGTTGAGGTAGAAGAAACACAATGCGAGTAAAGAAAATGGGACTTCTTCTTTGTACTGAAACTGAAGTTTTGCCCCGGTCCAGCTGGCCAAATTTCCTTTCAGACCATATTCCAACTCCCCTCCCCCTTGAAATTTTTTTGGCATGTTTTCAAGAAAACAAAAGAAACAACAATTTTATGTAGAAAGAAACCTTTTTTATAAAATTAGCAGAATTAACAAAAAATCCATTTTGAAGGGAATCAGCAACATCTCGTGTTGGTAGTGTTAGCTGCGAATCCAACGGTGAATGGATACTGAAAACAAGATAAATCAAATTAGAAACTAAACTATATAATCTTACTTTGGGATATTTATGAGATGTTTTCCAGAAAGGGATAGATATCACAAGATCGTTCCCATTTTGAAACACATCGCTGTAGACTGCATAATTGATTCTTTGGCTCTTTTTGTTAACTCGGTCTGCCAAATCAAGCTTGACCGCTTTGTCCTCTGCCATTTTCCTTGCACTTTTCAGATCGATTGGTACCGATGGAATCCTATATTTGTGTTCTCCCTTTTCTGAGCTTTTTGAAATACCAATTCCAAATTATCCTGGACCATTCAGTTAACATTTGGATACGCAATCTCCATTCCATACTGACTCCATTGCTCTAGAAGCATTTCGACGAGGTTTCTGAAGTTTGATATTGGGGAAATTCTGATTGATCAGGTTGAACGATTCTTTGACGACTTTTTGACTTCTGATCTTGTCCTGCACAAGCTGGGAGTCCTTTCTGTCTGACTTCGGAACCTCAACGAAAACCTCCACTATACTTCTTTGTGATATAAGTCACATTGACACTATATTTGAACATCTTGAAGCCCTCACTGAAAATTGGAAAAGATTGAAAAACTCACTAATTTCGTGAAGATTCGTAATTAATTTGACTGAGTCTACTCGATTTTAATTTTTACTTTCTCAATCTTTTGCGAAGAAAAACATAGAACTCACATGACAACTTCCAAGAATAGTTTTTGAAAAAGTTTCGAATATTCAGAAAAATATAGATTGGAAAATCTCCAAACCCATTCATTAGGGTTTACGAAGATTTTCGAGGAATAAATGGGTTAATCTTCAGAAAAAAATCAAAAAGGAACTTTCCGACTTCCATGCAGAAGGATGTTGGAAAGTTCCTGAATATTGAGACTACTATTCAGGCAAGAAGTCAGAAGAAGACTGCGAACCGAGACTTCAGGAATTCGAATATACTAATTGAAAAGAGACGCAGACATTGGCGATGAGGCAAAAAACGACGAACGCGACAAGAGAGTTATAGCTAACATGAAAAAATGAGAGACCCAGAGTCAATAGCCGCTAACGGCGGTTGACCTCGCGAGCCGGCGCGCGACACATGACATATATGCGTAAAAATTTTCCCCGTCATTGAACAATTGAAAAAATCCTAAGGTGTCTATACACTTCCAGAAATTGAGCATCTGGAGTCTGGAGACTAAATAATTCACACAGAAACGATATAAATAAGAGTGAGAAGTGGAAAAGACTTGTTTTCCGGAGAGCACAACACCGCGAAATCTTTGGTCCATAGTCTGAAGTTGAAAAAAAGTTTCGAAACCGGAAATTTAGCCAAATTATTATTTTGAAAAAATAATAAGCTTGGTTATCGTAACCTCCAATAGAAACTCTACCAGGGTGCTCCTAAAACCGTCAACTTTCAGCCCTTCTGTTAAAGAAATGTTCATTATAACATAAAGTTGTTTTGTCAATCAACAACATTTTGAAGTCTTTTATAGGAACCGAGATATATTGGGTTGAAGTTAAAAGTTGAGGATCATTCCATTAGAATGGCTTCCAAACCGTCAACTTTTAGCTCGTATATCTCGTTTTCTATGACGGATATGAGAAAAGTGATCAACTGACAAAATGTTTATCACAAAATCGAAAATAACTTTTTAACTAACAATTTTTGAAATCTTTCATAGGATCCGAGATATATTGGCGCCATGTTAAAAGTTTAGGAAGAGTTCTATTCAATTGGCTCCCAAACCATCAACTTTTAGCTCATATATCCAGTTTTCTGAGACAGATACAAAAAAGCGGTGAACTGACAAAATGTTCATCATAATATCACAAGTTTTTTACAGTCTACCACTTTATGATATTTTAAATATAAACCGAGATAAACTAGCTCAAAAAGTAAGGAGCTCATTCTATAAATGCTTGTTAAAACAACATTTTATTGACGGAGGAAAAAGAAAAAGTATAGATTTAGAGATAGGGATAGAAAAATTTGAGGTAAGAGAAAATTTTGAGGTAGTTTACAAAAAAATAAGTAAAGAGAGGAGGTTTATTCTAAAACAAAAGATCTGGGAGCGAAATTTTGTTGGAAAATTTAGGGCGAATTCGGAACTTTGGAGTTTCAGAACATCAGATTTCAGAAAGTATCCTACTCCACTGCATTTACTTCATCTTGTCCTTCTATGCAGCAGATCATGTAAATCCTGTCCTTGGTGATGCACTCATTGAACTTGGTGCATGTGTTTGCAATAGCTGGAAAAAATCTGATTAGAAAACACCGATTTTGAATTTAACACGCAAAATTTCAAACTTCTCGATCTTAGAAGCAGCTCTTAATTTGAAGACAAGGCGAGACTTTTAGAATAAAAAACCAAAGACCGTCCGGCCGTCAGGGCAAGATCAACATTGATCTCAATTATCTCGTTTTATATGAGAGGAATCAAAAATTTGCCAGATGATGAAATATTAAAGATAATGTGATAAACATTTTGTTAGTTGACCACTTTTTGATAGCTCTTATAAGAAACGAGATGGGTTATCATTAGAGCGAACCTTTACCAATAAAATTTGAGCGCAAAATACAGAATTTGAAGGTCAATTTAATACAAAATTGCTCAGTTTCGAAATGTTAGGATCACTCACTGGTCCACTACAATTTCCATTCGCAATGTGTCTTTCCGCAGAACTCTTCAATTTTTGCCTCTGTCCTCAAAACATTTTTTCACACGCTGTTGAAAACGCAGAGTTTCAGGATATTGAGATCATCACGGTTTTTGTAATGTCTTCTGGAGCTATGGAATCGCTTGGAGCTGCAGAACCTGCAAACGTAATGACATTTTTTTCTAATTTCGGCGTTCCACAGAAATGTAGACTTCTAAATTTCCGATTTTTTTCCGCTAAAAGAACCATTAAAATTGAGAAAAAAGTTTCAGAAGTTATGAGTATTCAAAAGGTTAAGATTCTCTAGAGATTATAATTTTTCAATTTACAGAAGTTCAGAAACAACTCCACGTGGTAAAGCTCGGAACGATTAGACTTACCATTCTTAAGCACAATATATTGAAATATGGAATATCAGAAAAAATTTTTTAAATGTTCCAAAACCCATTAATTATAAGGGTTTGTTGGAATTTTCAAAGGTTAAATTGAATAATATTCAGAAAAATACAGAGGAACTTCCAGAATCCCAAGCAGAAGGATTTCGTGGAAGA
The DNA here is from genome assembly GCF_000004555.2 of Caenorhabditis briggsae. Lineage (NCBI taxonomy): Eukaryota > Metazoa > Nematoda > Chromadorea > Rhabditida > Rhabditidae > Caenorhabditis > Caenorhabditis briggsae. The sequence goes on along the minus strand of NC_013491.2, from coordinate 2,194,484 downwards.
TTCCTAGAGACCTGCTAAATCAGATGCTGGTCAGGAGGGATAGAGTAGTAGTAATGTGGGCAAAAGCGCAGAAGGGTCCGCGTTGAGAGATAGCGAGAGAGAGAGAGCGATGGGGGGGGGGGGGGGGGCGTGAGAGGGAAAGCATAGGGCAAGTAAAAAGGAGGCACATGTAACAGCGGAAAACTCAGGGGAAAATGAGGCTTCTTCTTAACACGCCACACTGAAGGTCCGCGAATGTCATCTAATGTGCGTGCGTATAAAATTGTCAACGACAGCTTGCTTGGGAAAAGAAGGAATAGGAATTCTCGCCTTCCTCTCTTTTCGACACAGTTGGGCTCCTCACAACCCTATAAAAGACAATTTCGGGTCTTACAAACGTCACTTTTTTGAAAAAAAAACTTTTTGAAAACCAAAGAAGTCAACCTCCATTAGGAAACTAGAGAAAATTTCGGCATTTTTGAGAAAAAGATTGATATTCATAGATTAGATTGTTATGGGATAAATCACATGTTCTTCAATTTCACTTTCGTATGTTGGTGAAAGAAGAAAAAGAGCACCAGAAAAAAAGTGGTCACAAATCAGGAAGATATATGATCATTTTTTTTCAAAAAAAAAAAAGTTCCGATGAAAAGGTTCATTATCAGTGTCATGAAGAAAAAGCGCCTAATCGACTAATAAAAGAATTTGGAAAACATAATTCAACATCTAAAAAACCGACGGCCTGCCCCGATCATCTAATGAATGTCCGTGTAGAATCGTTGACTTGGGGAAAGAAGAAATAGGAATTCTGGCCGAAGCTCTCTCTTCAGCGAGCACATATGAAACTGATTAAATTTTCTAAAATCTAATTATCTGAAAGATGAAATTTTAACTGAAATTTAGAAAAAAAACTAATACATTTCAAGTATTTCTAAAGTTTATTGAAAAAAAGAGGTAGATTAGGCAAAATTTCAAGCAAAGAGTACAGAAGCTACAAAACTAGTTTTAAATAACAAAAAAACATATATTTATTTTTCGTTGGGCAACAGATTGCGCCGCTTAGCCCCGGGAGCTTTTAGAAAAATGCAGTGTCCTCAACCGTCTGTAGAAGATTTTCCTGATTTTTTAAAATAGAAATCAGCGAGTGTCGAGATGGTCACTGACAATCCTCAAAATTTGATTCTGTCGGGTGTACAGTACTGGCCAAAAAGAATGCGTCGACACTGTCGATTCAACAGGTTTTTTGACAGTAACTTTCTTCGAAATCGAGCTAAAGTATCAAACTTTTTTTGTAAAATGTAGCAAATAACCTTAGAAAACTGAAACATTTGCACTCAGTAAACGGAAAACCACTTTTTTGGCGACAAAATTCACTTTTTGGAAAATATCGGGTTTTTGGAGGTTTTTTTTCGAAAATTTGAAAAACATAGAAAACGATAATGAATAATTTTTTTAAATCAAGATCTATCTAATCAAATTAATTTTACACATTCTGAATCGTCAGATTTTTGAAAAAAAAATCCGAAATTTTCCAAAAAGTGAATTTTGTCGGCAAAAAAGTTGTTTTCTATTTTTTGGGTAAAAATGTTTCAAAATATTGCTTATAGGGTTGTTTGCTACATTTTACAAATTCCCATAGGACCTGTAAACTCAGATAGAGCCGAAATCTCTTGTTTAAACAAAGTTATGAAGAGTTCTTCTAAGCCTAGTTTATTCCAGATTTCACATTCCATAATATGAGAGACTTCTGTCTGGAATTTGAACGCAATACCTAAAAATAAATGTAGATTATTTAATTTGAAATATTTTTGAATTTTTTATTAAAAACATGTTCTAAGTTCAATTTGAAGCTTTGACTCAAAATTTCAGGCTCAAATCTGCTGTTTGTACAAAGTTATGAATTCTAGAGAAATTCCAATTTTCATGATCATGACTTTTTGCGAACTTAGCGAACAAGACGCAGAGGAAGTTTATATAAGATATGTTTTTTTGGACCATGATTTTCTTCAGATTTTGTGTACTGAAATAGCCAGACAAATATAGTCTGTTGATCACTTTCGCCGCGTAGAGTCTCAGTACATACAAAGGGAAAATGATTTTTTACCGGGTAAAAGCCAACCGAAACCCCATTGTTTGCAGCCTGATCCTCAGCATGACTGTTCGCAGCCTGATCCTCAGCAAACTGTCATAGAACTCGTAAAGCATGCTCTTTGGACCCATGTAAACCATGTCATAGTTTTCCAATTTCACATTAGTGACCCAGAAAACCAAGTCCCTTGAAAACTAGACCACGGTGTACATGGTTTGAGAGAACATGCTTTAAGGGTTTCATAACAGTTTTTAGATTCAAAAAAATATAGAACTTGAAGCGAGTTACACCCATTTTAAGTTGGTGATTGAGAAAACCAAATCTTTGAAAATTAGGCCGTGGTGTACATTGTTCGAAAGAGCATGCTTTACGAGTTCCATAACAGTTCTCAGATTTGAAAAATATCGATTTAGAAGGGAGTTATGACCATTTCAAATTCATGGCGGTGTGGCCTAGTTTTGGATTTCTAGGCCCCCAGAACTAAAATGGCCATAACTCGCTTCAAAATATTTTTCAAATCCAAAAACTGATATGGAACTCTTAAAGAATGCTGTATAGAACCATGTACAACCATGTACACCATGACCTAGTTTTCACAAAACTTGGTTTTCCAGGCCACTGAGCGTAACTACCTTCAAAATCGATAATTTTCGCTCGACAACGCGCCAAAGGCTTGTGTCCATAACTTCTCAAATATTAAATTTTTTTTGATGGAAGACGGAAGGCGGAACAAATTTTTCCGGACGGAAGACGGGAAATTGGAAAATCGGAAAATCGAGGAAGAAAACATTAAAAATAGTATTCTTACAGTTAACAAGTTTCATTTGAAGTACCCCAAAGATTCAAAAAAGCTAAAAAACTAAAAAGAGAAACTAACTAAAATTTACATTAAAAAAAGAGAAAAATTTTTTGAAAAGACCAACTAACTCGTACAAAAATAAAATCTAAGCAACTAAAAAAACCTAAAAACTAAGTTAAATAAATCCTTGGAGTGCTTTGAATTGTTGTTCATGGACAGCATCTCATCTTGATTTCCGATTTTGGTACTTGGATTCCGGAACATACGGCTTGAGCCAAATCTAGAAAATCGAAAGTTGATTTAACTTTGTTTCTGAAATTACGTTGAGTTCTACATTTTTCGCTGTTGAATCAAATCAAAATTCTAATTTCGAACCAAGTTATGACGTAATTTGAGTATGGTCACTATGTGCTCAATTATCTTGGCTCCTATAATATCTATAAAAAATGAGGCAATCGATATAACAGTTATCGTAATATAGCAAACATTTTATCAGCTGATAATGTTTTGTTATCTCTTATGGGATCCGAGTTAATTGAGCTCAAAGTGATAAGGCTAGAAAGAAACGGTGAACCAACGAAGCTAGCGGTTTTTGACCCGTATCTCCGCTAGTTTTGATTCAAATTCTATAACAGTTATACCAATCGATTTTTCCAAGAGCTTCAAAATGAGCAAAATATAATTATATGTATATCCCAAAAAACAATAGCTCAAAAAACAAATGAAATTGAACTTACCAGGTGCATTATTTGCACAGAAGTCCTCGCATATTCCAATGGCATAGTCGTTGAACTTTTTGAAACACACTCTTGGCATCCCATAACACGAAAAATGCTCCAAGCAACAAGAACGTCAAAAAGGTGTAGGCTTCAGAAACGTTGACGGTAGCCGAGGATGGAACCAAATAGAATAATATTCAGAAAAATACAAAGGAACTTCCAGAATTCCAAGCATAAGGATTTCGCGGAAGATTCCTAGAGACCTGCTAAATCAGATGCTGGTCATAATGGATAGAATAGTAGTAATGTGGATAGAAGCGCTGAAGGGTCCGAGTTGAGAGATAGCGAGAGAGAGAGAGAGAGATGGGGGGGGGGGGGGGGGTGATGAGGAGAAAAGGAAAACATAGCGCAAGTAAGACGTCGAGGCACAAATAACAGCGAGAAGCTCAGTGTAAATGGGGCTTCTACTTGACACGCTTAACTGACGGCCTGCCCCCGGTCATCTAATGAGTGTCCGTGTAGAATTGTTGACGACAGCTGACTTGGGGGAAGAAGAAATAGGAATTCTGGCCGAGGCTATAGTCCGAAACCCTCTCATGATTAGTTGGCGAACATAAATGAAGCTTACTAAGTTTTCTAAAATCTTATTATCTTTAAAAAGCCTCTCTTTTTCTCTCGCAAATGAAGAAATAAGAGATGAATGCTCTATGAGAGAGAAAGAGAAACTCCTCAACTTGAAACCCAATTATCTCGGTTTCTGTGAATGCTAATAAAAAATTGTGAACTGCGAAAATGTGTAAAATTCAAATCTACACATTTTATCAGTTGTCAAAAATTAAATAGATTCATTAATTTTGGAGGGGGTCGCTCTCCAAATTTTGGAGCCAGATTATCTTTTTCGGTCCAAACTTCAATTTGAATGATAAAATTTTATCTGAAATTCAAAAAAAAAACAGTTTATTAAAAAAGAGGCAGAAAAATCATTTAATTGAGGTATTCTAAAAACAAAAAATATTTATTTTCCGTTGGGCAACAGATGGCATTGATGTTTATGAATACTGAAAAATGGGATTTTGAGGGTTTAGAAAACTAGATATTTGAAAATGATTAACTGTGTGAAATCAAGCTTCACAACTTTTCATAATTTTCAAGATCTGAATAGATTATCTAGTTTTCTCTCTCTCTCTTTCACTGTCTTTTCCTTAACATCTAGTAATCAGGAAATGCGAGTTAGAGAATTTCGAGGCTTTTCGAAAGTTCCAGTAAAAAACTCACGCTGCTTGAACTTCTGCTGGCATTCTCTGCCACAGACCTTCTTGATTTGGCCCGGAAGCTTTTGGAAGCATGCGACGTCAACGAATTCTGTCGGATGTATCGGCCACATAGGATGCGATTCTTCGGATTTCCTTTGGAGAATTCGCTATTTTGAAAGGATATCGTCGAGGTACTCTGCTGGTACATAGGTTGGAAAAGTGTAGCGTAGTCTTCAGAAACGACGGTAGCTGAGGATGGGATCAAATAGAATAATTTTCAGAAAAATACAAAGGAGTTTCTTCCAGAATTCCAAGCAGAAGGATTTCGTGGAAGATTCCTAGAGACCTGCTAAATCAGATGCTGGTCAGGAGGGATAGAGTAGTAGTAATGTGGGCAAAAGCGCAGAAGGGTCCGAGTTGAGAGATAGCGAGAGAGAGAAAGATGGGGGGGGGGGGCGGGGTGATGGGGAGAAAAGGAAAACATAGCGCAAGTAAGACGTCGAGGCACATATAACAGCGGAAAACTCAGGGGAAATGGGGCTTCTTCTTCTTAACACGCAACACTGAAGGTCTGCGAATGTCCTCTAATGTGCCTGCGTGCAAAATTGTCAATGACAGCTTGCTTGGGAAAAGAAGAAATTGGAATTCTCTTCGACACATAAAAAGAAAGCTGAGAAGGAGAGATGGTCTCTGAATCCCTTATACGGACAGCTTTGAATTGAAAATTTTGATATTTCAAAAAAAACCCCCACGAGTTCCTCTAAAAAGCAAAACGATACTTGGAAAATCAATAAAATATATTTATTTTTTCAAAAATTATTTTTAAAATTCTATTGAGAACAAAGCGCTTTTCGAACATCTGTCGAAGCCCACGAATTGGACCTTCTCTGAAATTTTTCCATTTTTTTGTTTCGAATTCTGTACCACTTACCTATATAACATTAAACAAACTCCAAGGCATGTCCCCCAACTTGGGTAATTTTGCAGAATGCTGCGTTTGGTGTTTAGATGTGATCCCCTGGAAAGAAAATTGGATTGGCGAATACTACAAACTACTTTTTCTAACAATCAAGTAGGATAATTTTTCTTCCATTTTCAACCAATTATATATTAAATTCCCACTCACTCACCAATCCGACGTTCTTCTCAATTAGCCTGATGAGACATCACCGCAAACTTGCCAGCCAGAAACATATTCAGAAAAATATAGATTGAAAAATCTCCAAACCCATTCATTTATAAGGTTCCGTGAAGGTTCTCAAAAAATATGTAGACTAATTTTCAGAAAAATCAAAGGAACTTTCCGACTTCCATACAGTAGGATGTCTGGGAAGTTCCTAAATATTGAGACCTCTATTCAGTCAAGAAGTCAAAAGAAGACTGAGCCTCCAGTTGCTAGAAATACAAATTGATCAGTGAATAGAAAGCGCAGACATCGAGAGTGATGCGAGGGACAAGAGAAGTGACAAAAGGTGATATTCCATATGTAGAAATGGGAGACACAGAGCCAACGTCCCGCCGGCACCGCGCCGTACACTAGACGCTGTTTGGCACCGCAAGCCGGCGCCCGACACATGATATAGATACAAATCTGAAAGAAAAAGAGACTCTCTGAGCCACTGAACGATACTCGATTTGGAGCGGAAGTATGAGAGACACAGAGTCGTTGGCCACTGGGTTCTGTTTTTGGGCGCGAGCTGTCGTCTTGGAAACCGATAAGAGAGCAAAATCTGACTTTTCTAGTTGCTAAGTCTGACGTTCTAAGGCACTGATCGAGGAAGGGGGGGGGGGGGGGGGTGTAGAACAATGTAAATTTTGAAGTGTAACGAGATTAGTCGGCGAACATAGATGAATCTGGTCAAATGATAAAGCCTCTCTATCTCCCTCTCTCTCTCTCTCTCTCTCTCTCTCTCTCTCTCTTTCTCTTTCCCAGTCCCTCTGAAAATTTCGCAATGTCTTCAAAAAATCATTTTAAATGCATTTATTGAAAAATGAAAGTTATGAATAAATCATTTGTCTCTGGTCGCAATCCTTTCATCATATCTCCAGTTGCTGGTTTACGGTTGATCAGTCTTCAATTTATTATTTCTGTCGTTTATCTAATTGTTGAGGTCCCGAATCCAATAGATCGTTATTTGACGGTCGCCCTGTTCGCCCCAATCAATAACCTAGTTTTGCACTAAAGGAAATAGCAAAAAAAAATGTTCGAAACTTATTTGCACAGATTCTTACGACTCATTTTATTTTTTCGTGTTGCCCTTTTACTCTATCCTATTACTTATTTTCCCCTACAAATTTGTATATTTCGCACGCCTCAACCTGTATGGCCTTTTCTGCTTCTCTGCACTCTTCTGCCAATGCGCACTATCTCGTATGCAATTTGACCCAAAAACGTTGCCCTTGGCGATCAGTGGTCCGACCAACGATCCCCCAATCTTTTCTCACCCTTTCGATGGTCCTCAACGTTTATACATACCATAAAACCTATAATGCCTCGCTTTTGGTAGTTCAACTTTTTAATAGAGTCTCGTTTAAGTTGGCGGCCTATTTTTTTTCTCACTACGTACCTCTCACATTCTGTGCCTTTTCTCTGTATTTCCCATTTTCCAGGTGTAACTTTACAGGAGGGCAGTTCAAAATGCAACAACCAATAATGGAAGTCGAAATGGGAGCAATAATTGAAGTAGACTTCCATTCTTGGAGCAAGAGCAATTGGAACTTCTTGAACCCCGTTTAAAACATTTTGCGGGAGATGAGCATTCAGATATTCCCAATCTGGCAGTGCTACGTTTGCCTCGTCATATTCCAACAGATAAGCTTCATCTTGACCTTGCCCATCGTCCGCTTCCTCGTTTCGAGAATTCTGAAGGTCCTGAGCATCTTGAGCCACTTTGTCACTTTCTTCCTGATGTGGACGCTCTTGCACTCTTCTCACTTTTCCAACTTCTCTCGAAATTTTTTCATAATTCCGCCATTGTATTTTTTGGTTTGGATGAGTGGCCAGGGAGTTGAGCTCTTCGAACAACTGACGCGTTTTTGTTTTGAACATCAGAAGCTCAAATTCAGCAAGACATCTTATTGCAATCGCCTGTGCCGCGCGAGAAGAGACAATTTGGCTGAGGAATTCTTGAACTTGGCACCGCTGGAAAATGTTGAAGTTTAAAAAATTGATTCGAAAAGGACAATAACAAACTACTTACCGACCAGCCGCTCAAATTCGTGGATCCATTGAAAGGAAGAACCAAGGGCTCTCGAGTCTCCGGATCGTAAACTCTATACTCTAGGAGTTGATCCTTGCTCACGAATCCAGTGTCATGAGTCCCCACAAATCTTCCACATATGTCGATGATCTCTGCCATCGTGGTTCTAACCCGCCGGAGTGAAATCGGTCCCGGAGCATGGTCGTCATTTTGGTACTCTATCGGACGATCCGGAAACTTGTAGACGATGTGCTCTGGTTGAGCTGGAACACCGATGTTCTGAGAAATATCTTGGGGAACTT
>NC_013491.2:2163763-2185143 GCF_000004555.2 Caenorhabditis briggsae | reverse complement strand
CAAACTCTAAAAACTGAAGTTCTGAATCTGTAACCCTGAAATCCTGAACTTCTGAAATCGGAAAGTTCTGTAACTTTTGAAATTCTGAAATTCTGAGATTCTAGAATTCCTTAAAACGGAAATTCTAAAATTCTGATGTTATGAAATTCAAAACTACTCACAGTTATAAATTCTTAAAAACTCAGACCCTGAACTTCTGATAATCAGGAGGTCTGAAAATCTCTAATTCGGAAATCCCGGAATTCAGAAACCCTGTAACTCTAAAATTCTCGAATCCTGATGTTATGAAATTCTAAAATTTTGATAATCAGAAATTCTGAAAGTCTCTGATTCTGGAATCCTGAAAATCTGAAAATCTAAAATTCTGGAATTCTGTAATTCTGAACTTCTCATAGCAATTCGGAGCTACAAGGGGGTACAAAGTGATGGTACAAGATCCTAAATTCGGGGGTACAGAAATAAAAATTCATTCAAAATGTAGAATAATCAAAAAAATATATTCGAAAGACAAGTCACGACATCTTCACACTTTAATGACGCTCGGTATTCGGTGCAGTTGAAATAGACGTTTCCGATTACGGTTGCCATAAAGAGACGTTTCACCGGATCCTCTCCTTTGAGATCTGGAGCACTTGGATGAGGGACATATACTCTTGCAGAATTGGTTCCTCTGGATTGACGAGCTTCTTCCAGGATTTGTGATCCCCATCTCGCTCCAAACGACGACGTTCCCGAGAATCTTCTTGACGATGAGCCTCGTGTATTTGCACGTGGCTGGGGTGTGTCCGATGGAAACGAACCTCGTTGTCTGCCATCCATTTGAACATATCGAAAAAAAGGAGCATTGAATATTTTGAATGTGAAATTTGAAGTCATTAGGATTTTGAGAATTCTTAAAAGTTGAGAAACTTTTTAAATTTTTGAGCTTTGAAATTTCGAAATTTTGACATCTTGTGATTTTTTTGAGAATCTGAGTTTCTCAAATTTCGAAATTCTAATATTGAAATTTCTGAGTAACCAGAAAACTTGAAAACACTCACCAATAATTCAAATATTAGAAAAATATAGAATACTCAGGAAAATCAAAAAGGAACATTCCGAAATCCATGCAGAAGGCTTTCTGGAAAGAACCGAATAATAGTGAATAACTAGATTTTCAGAAAAATAAGGGGAACTTTCCGAGCCCATTCATATTCAGGGCTATACGAAAAGTCCCCCGGAAAATTTTGGCCGTTATTCAGTCAAGCGGCCTGAAGAAGAAAGTGAAGATGATTCCGTCGGAGAAAGCAAGTCGTATGCTCTCACCGACAGACGCGAGAGTATCGAGAGAAATATTCAGGGGAAGTGAGAGGCGCGAGACATCGACGTGGCGCTGCAAAAGCTGAACAAAAGATGATAGGCGTAGAGAACAACTGCAAACTGGGTGCCCCGGGGCCTCGCCGGACGCAGAAACTGCAATAAATAAGAAGAAAAATGGGAAAAAGATGCTAAAAGCCAGAGAAACGACCAGAGGTTCGGTGCAAAATGAAAAGTGACTAGAGACGCAGAGTGCCGCCTGCGTCCTCTTCTCTCTGAAAATTGCCGCGGAATTCTAATCGTAGTTTTGAAGTTTTCGTAGTTTTCAGATTTTCAGAATTTTAGAATTTTTTCCGGAATTTCAGAGTTCCTGAATTTAGATTTAAAATTTTGGCATCCGAAATCTCAGAACTTCTTAAATTTGGAATTTTGAAAATTAGAATTGTAGAATGAAAATAAACTGCGACGTGGCGCGATAAAAGCATCTGGAATTGTGAAATCGTAAAATGTGGATATTATGAAATTTTGAAGTTCTGATGATCTCATATCTAAACCTAAGATGCTGAGTTTCTGAAATTCTGAAACTCTGCCTATCATTTAAAAATATAATTTTAGGTGATCTCTCCGATGTTCTTCGGCATCAGAAGGTCACCTATGAGCGCGATTTCTTCTGAAAATTGTCATAAAGGCAAGAATTCAAAAAAAAATTTAAAAATTAGGTGTAAAATTTTTCAGAGGAACATGAATAACAGTGAAATGGATTGCAACTCAGGGGAATGAACTGACCAGTAGGTGTTTTGAAACTTCGAAATTCTGGAATTCTGAAACTCCGAGAGAATCTCAGAATTTCAGAATCTCGGAATCTCAGAATCTCAGAAGCCCAAGAATTTCAGAGTCTCAAAATCTCAGAATCTCAGAATTTCAGAATATCCGAATCTCCAAATCTTAGAATCTCAAAATCGCAGAGGAAATTCTGAAATTCTGAGATTCTGAAATTCTGAGATTCTGAAATTCTGAGATTCTGAGATTCTGAGATTCTGAGATTCTGAGATTCTGAGATTCTGAGATTTTGAGATTCTGAGATTCTGAGATTCTGAGATTCTGAGATTCTGAGATTCCGAGTTTCTGAGATTCTGAGATTCTGAAGTTCTGAAATTCTGAAATTCTGAAATTCTGAAATTCTGAAATTCTGAAACTGAAATTCTGAGATTTTGAAATTCTGAAATTCTGAGATTCTGAGATTCTGAGATTCTGAGATTCCGAGATTCCGAGATTCTGAGATTCCGAGATTCTGAAATTCTGAGATTCGGAAATTCTTAAATTCTAAGATTAGGAGATTCTTGGGATTCTGAGATTCTGAAATTCTGAGATTGTGAAATTCTGAGATTCTGAGATTCTGAGATTCTGAGATTCTGAGATTCTGAGATTCTGAGATTCTAAGATTCTGAGATTCTGAGATTCTGAGATTCTGAGATTTTGAGATTCCGAGATTCCGAGTTTCTGAGATTCTGAGATTCTGAAGTTCTGAAATTCTGAAATTCTGAAATTCTGAAATTCTGAAATTCTGAGATTTTGAAATTCTGAAATTCTGAGATTCTGAGATTCTGAGATTCTGAGATTCCGAGATTCCGAGATTCTGAGATTCCGAGATTCTGAAATTCTGAGATTCGGAAATTCTTAAATTCTAAGATTAGGAGATTCTTGGGATTCTGAGATTCTGAAATTCTGAGATTGTGAAATTCTGAGATTCTGAGATTCTGAGATTCTGAGATTCTGAGATTCTGAGATTCTGAGATTCTAAGATTCTGAGATTCTGAGATTCTGAGATTCTGAGATTTTGAGATTCCGAGATTCCGAGTTTCTGAGATTCAGAGATTCTGAAATTCTGAGATTCGGAAATTCTTAAATTCTAAGATTAGGAGATTCTTGGGATTCTGAGATTCTGAAATTCTGAGATTGTGAAATTCTGAGATTCTGAGATTCTGAGATTCTGAGATTCTGAGATTCTGAGATTCTGAGATTCTAAGATTCTGAGATTCTGAGATTCTGAGATTCTGAGATTTTGAGATTCCGAGATTCCGAGTTTCTGAGATTCTGAGATTCTGAAGTTCTGAAATTCTGAAATTCTGAAATTCTGAAATTCTGAAATTCTGAAACTGAAATTCTGAGATTTTGAAATTCTGAAATTCTGAGATTCTGAGATTCTGAGATTCTGAGATTCCGAGATTCCGAGATTCTGAGATTCCGAGATTCTGAAATTCTGAGATTCGGAAATTCTTAAATTCTAAGATTAGGAGATTCTTGGGATTCTGAAATTCCGAGATTCTGAGATTCTGAGATTCTGAGATTCTGAGATTCTGAGATTCTGAGATTCTGAGATTCTAAGATTCTGAGATTCTGAGTTTCTGAGATTCTGAGATTCTAAGATTCTGAAGTTTTGAAATTCTGAAATTCTGAAATTCTGAAATTCTGAAACTGAAATTCGGAGATTTTGAAATTCTGAAATTCTGAGATTCTGAGATTCTGAGATTCTGAGATTCTGAGATTCCGAGATTCCGAGATTCCAAGATTCTGAGATTCCGAGATTCTGAAATTCTGAGATTCGGAGATTCTCAGATTCTAAGATTAGGAGATTCTTGGGATTCTGAAATTCCGAGATTCTGAGATTCTGAGATTCCGAGATTCTGAAATTCTGAGATTCTGAGATTCTGAGATTCTGAGATTCTGAGATTCCGAGATTCTGAGCTTCTGAGATTCTGAGATTCTGAAATTCTGAGATTCTGAGATTCTGAAGTTCTGAAATTCTGAAATTCTGAAAATCTGAGATTCTGAGATTCTGAGATTCTGAGATTCTGAGATTCTGAGATTCCGAGATTCTGAGCTTCTGAGATTCTGAGATTCTGAAATTCTGAGATTCTGAAATTCTGAGATTCTGAAATTCTGAGATTCTGAAATTCTGAGATTCTGAGATTTTGAGATTCTGAGATTCTGAGATTCTGAGATTCTGAGATTCTGAGATTCCGAATTTCTGAGATTCTGAGATTCTGAAGTTCTGAAATTCTGAAATTCTGAAATTCTGAAACTGAAATTCTGAGATTTTGAAATTCTGAGATTTTGAGATTCTGAGATTCTGAGATTCTGAGATTCTGAGATTCTGAGATTCCGAGTTTCTGAGATTCTGAGATTCTGAAGTTCTGAAATTCTGAAATTCTGAAATTCTGAAACTGAAATTCTGAGATTTTGAAATTCTGAAATTCTGAGATTCTGAGATTCTGAGATTCTGAGATTCCGAGATTCCGAGATTCTGAGATTCCAAGATTCTGAAATTCTGAGATTCGGAGATTCTCAGATTCTAAGATTAGGAGATTCTTGGGATTCTGAAATTCTGAGATTCTGAGATTCTGAGATTCTGAGATTCTGAGATTCTGAGATTCTGAGATTCTAAGATTCTGAGATTCTGAGATTCTGAGATTCTGAGGTTTTGAGATTCCGAGATTCCGAGTTTCTGAGATTCTGAGATTCTGAAGTTCTGAAATTCTGAAATTCTGAAATTCTGAAATTCTGAAACTGAAATTCTGAGATTCTGAGATTCTGAGATTCCGAGTTTCCGAGATTCTGAGATTCCGAGATTCTGAAATTCTGAGATTCGGAAATTCTTAAATTCTAAGATTAGGAGATTCTTGGGATTCTGAAATTCCGAGATTCTGAGATTCTGAGATTCTGAGATTCTGAGATTCTGAGATTCTGAGATTCTGAGATTCTGAGATTCTGAGATTCTGAGATTCTAAGATTCTGAGATTCTGAGATTCTGAGATTCTGAGATTCTGAGATTTTGAGATTCCGAGATTCCGAGTTTCTGAGATTCTGAGATTCTAAGATTCTGAAGTTTTGAAATTCTGAAATTCTGAAATTCTGAAATTCTGAAATTCTGAAACTGAAATTCGGAGATTTTGAAATTCTGAGATTCTGAAATTCTGAGATTCTGAGATTCTGAAGTTCTGAAATTCTGAAATTCTGAAATTCTGAGATTTTGAAATTCTGAGATTCTGAGATTCTAAGATTCTGAGATTCTGAGATTCCGAGATTCTGAGATTCTGAGATTCTGAGATTCTGAGATTCTGAGATTCTGAGATTCTGAGATTCCGAGATTCCGAGATTCTGAGATTCCGAGATTCTGAAATTCTGAGATTCGGAAATTCTTAAATTCTAAGATTAGGAGATCCTTGGGATTCTGAAATTCCGAGATTCTGAGATTCTGAGATTCTGAGATTCTGAAATTCTGAGATTCGGAAATTCTTAAATTCTAAGATTAGGAGATTCTTGGGATTCTGAAATTCCGAGATTCTGAGATTCTGAGATTCTGAGATTTTGAGATTCTGAGATTCTGAGATTCTGAGATTCTGAGATTCTAAGATTCTGAGATTCTGAGATTCTGAGATTCTTAAATTCTAAGATTAGGAGATCCTTGGGATTCTGAAATTCCGAGATTCTGAGATTCTGAGATTCTGAGATTCTGAAATTTTGAGATTCGGAAATTCTTAAATTCTAAGATTAGGAGATTCTTGGGATTCTGAAATTCCGAGATTCTGAGATTCTGAGATTCTGAGATTTTGAGATTCTGAGATTCTGAGATTCTGAGATTCTGAGATTCTAAGATTCTGAGATTCTGAGATTCTGAGATTCTGAGATTTTGAGATTCCGAGATTCCGAGTTTCTGAGATTCTGAGATTCTAAGATTCTGAAGTTTTGAAATTCTGAAATTCTGAAATTCTGAAATTCTGAAATTCTGAAGTTCTGAAATTCTGAAACTGAAATTCTGAGATTTTGAAATTCCGAAATTCTGAGATTCTGAGATTCTGAGATTCTGAGGGAGAAGTAGAGAAAGAGAGTGTTTTCGTATATCTCTGTCCTTGACCAAAACTTTACTGAAGTGTGATAGACGGTGCAACAAGACCCAAAGCAAGGAAGGCGAAAACAGAACGGACCTGATGGGGAAGTAGAGAGAGAGAGAGAGAGAAAGAGAGAGAGTGTGTGTGTTTTCGTATATCATTGTCCTTGACAAAAAGGTGGTAGACGGTGCAAGGAGGATCAAAACGAGGAAGATTGTATTTAAAGAGCCTTTGTGGGAACAGATTAGGAATATCGATTTTTCAATGGGTAACTTTTTATAGTTTGAATGTTTTCAGAATTCGAAAGTCAGCACTCGGAAATTAGAATTTGGTATTCGGTAGTCAGAAGTTAGAATTTGGAATTTGGAATCCGGAATTCTATAATCAAAATTAGGAATTCTGGAAACCAAAAAGTCTCGTAGTCAGGAAACTGAGAAACTATCGGGAAGCGGATAACTGGAATTCGGAAAATTTGAGAAACCACGAAAGCAGAAAGTCTGGAGTAGAAGTTCGAAACTAGACGTTGGAAAAACAAGAAATCGGGGAATCAGAAAACGGAGAAATCGAGATGTGGAATACTGAGAAGGTGGGAAACCAAAAAGTTGGGAAGTCTGAAGCTTTTTCGCAAAACACAAAATAAAAAATATTTCATGAAAGTTTATTGACAAATTTCGAACAAAAATGAAGGCGATAGATTGACAGTAGACTTCAATGAAGTTGGTAGTAAAATGGAGGATTCGTCTGAAAACAAAGTAATGATTTTTTTTTCAGAACTTATGTTTGCACTTTGAGCTCATTTATCTCGTTTTCTGCAAAATATACCAAAAATCTGTCAACTAATAAAATGTTTGTCATAAATTTTCTAACATTTTTATAATTAACAGCTTCTTGATATCATTCACAGGAACCAAGATGAACTAGCTTTAAATTGACAAAATTTCCCAATTAAAACTCACTTGCCGTACTCCATTAGCCAGACTTTCGTCTGTTGATCGGTTTTATCAGGAACCCTGTGGAAAAACCCGTCCGTTGAATTATTATTACCAAATCAGAAGATTTTTGAGAACAATGATTTATTAGCTGTTGACAAAAATACAAAGTACAACACAATTCAGATAAAAGACTCATTTTACTTGATCAATTCAGCCTTCCATTGCCTTTCATGCTCCTTTCTGAGAATTCGCCACATCTTAGTCTACTCCTTTTTCTCCGTGGATCCCAGTTCGTTCCATTTTGGGTCTGAAAATATCGAAATCTGATTGAACAACTTGAATGGTATCAACTCACAGAAAACGTAGCTATTCGATGCGTCGATCACCTTTCGGGAAGCCTTATTCTCATTTGGATTGAAGAAGTAGCACGAAAGATCTGAAAAAAAAGTGAAAAACTCAAACATTACAACTTCATTAACTCACTGAGATTCTTCCCTGGGAGGATTTCTCCAGTTTTGCCTCGTCGACGGTGATTTGTCGCTCCTCGTCCTCTAGAACTTCTTTCTTGATGCTCTGTGATTCGAGTTGTCAGAGCTGAATTTTTGAATAGTTACTGTAGTTTGAAAATGTCAACAAACTTTTCAGAAACTCCTCGAAAACAAAAATGGTGTCTCATTACCATGCCGGCGGAGTGCCTTTCCAACATTTGGAGTTGTTCGATTTCTGTAAATTTCAAATGGGTACTCCATATCCTTCAAAAATAACTCACCAGCTTCGGCTCGGATGTTCTTTTCTCGTTCCATTGCTAGTTCTTTTTGAAGCTGAGCAACTTGATATTCTGAAAATTGATATTCTAGTCTATGAGTATAATTGAAAAAATCTACCTGAATTTTTTGCATTTGTTGAAGCCAAACTAGATGATGACGGTGTTGACAGAGCCGTTGGAGCTGTGGGGATCGGGGGCTGATGATTCTGGAAAGTTTGGAGTATGATTTGCGTTGTAAATAAGAAAATTACCTTTGAAACGATGTTTTCTTCAACTTCTCGTAGAATATTAAGAGAATAATTTGATAATCAGAAAAATCAAGAAGAATTTTCCAAAATCCATTCATTTTTGGAATTTTTTGGAAAACTCTGAGTAAATAGAGAATAAGTAGAAGTGAGAGGGGGGAGGAGGTGAATACTCAGAAGAATCAAAAAAGGAAATTTCCGAATTCCATGCAAAAAGAAGAAATCTGAGCGCCGGCTTCACCCCCTAATTTTTAGACTATTTTTTCACAATTTTTTCATTTTGTCAAATCTTAAAAACACTGCAAAAACGGAGTTAAATCAACTAAAAATGAATAGTTCTAATGAAATTTAAATGATCTTTTAGTTTTAGAACTCTCATTTGTAACCCTCATTAGTCTGGTCAGCCTTATGTTTTCACCAATTTTTATTTTCGATAGTTTTTTCTAAGGCTATGGATACGGCTATGGATACGGCTACGGCTCAAAAAAAAAACTATCGAAAATAAAAAGTGGTGAGGGGGTCGGAGGGCTAAGGGGCTAAAGAAGGACTAAGGAAGGATAGAAAACGCAGTGAAGTGCTTTCAAAAACAAATGAAAATAAATGGAATCATTTTATCTCGAGAAAATCTATAAAGCCTATATGAAAGAATGAGGTGTAAAAGAAGGACCTAATGGCTGGTGTACAAAATTCAATGTTCCAAAATCCAGTCTTAATAAGGCTATCAGATTACATTCAACAGAAGATAGAATTGATAATAGACGAAGAGATGAAATTGGTAGATTTATTGCAGCAGATAATATTTTTAGAGATGAGGCAATTGAAGAAGAAATGGGAAGATACCCATAATACAAATGAAGAAAATGATAAAATCGATTTTGAAATTAGAGGGAATACAAATGAAAATGTTCCGTCAATAAAAAATGATACCCACTATATCATCTCATCCGAGGATGATATAAAGTTTTTATACAATTCAAGGGCATCTGTTTTTATATCTGAAGAGGATGAACACCTATTGAGTTTAAAAGATGTTGAACAGTTATATCGCAGAGCTAATACTCGTGTTCCAGATAAAAGAATTAAAGATATATCAGAAAATGAAAGAAGAGAAATGTTATTATCTATGGCATTTACTGACGGTTTGATATATTCTTCTACTTATTAGTTTCCAACCATTTTGATATTTCATCCTTAGGATTTTTGATATTATTAGTGCTTAGTTGTTCACTCACTTCATTAAAGGTGAGGGGACATGAAAAAATAATGTTCTCGAAATTTCGTTCAAAGATGCCCCTCGAGGAGTTGAACTTGTGAGGGCGATGATTGAGGGTGCGGCGCCGCTACCGACTGAGCTATGCGGGCAAAGAGAAAGCACACGCCCGATTGCATACATAAAGGCGAGGACGACAGCTGTACGCAGAGTGACATTAAGCGCTGTACACCGTGACGGTAGAATGCATACTCTAGCTACAAAAAAACTACGAAAAATCTCCTGTCCCCCCACCTTTAAAATAAGACAACGCAAATTTCTTTACTTCCACTTCAACCCCATCCTTTGACAAGAATCTACCTGTTGTCTCTTTGTATGGTTTTTGCTCTTTCTTTGTGAAGTATATTTTTGTGTCTGTCTCGGCTGTTGCCCGGTCGGCCGCGGCCAGGGTCAGCGGACGGGCGCTGCCCTGGCCCTGGCGATCCCGTCAGTTTTGTTCAAAGCCTAAAATTTTCAGTCAATGTCGTCTAGCGTATCAGTGTCAAAGCTGAAAATCTCGCAGGGAGCCAAAAAAGAGTTTGGCTACAATTTCGATGTGGTCTGCAGCCAATTCGACTTCTCGTATCTGATCTCTTCGAACATTTTCTGCCGCGTCGAGCTGGATGGACAAATTTGTTTGGCTTATGAGAATTGAGGATTTTTTGATTGGACAAGTGTGTTTCTGTAAATTTCGAATAAAGGATTTTATAATTCATCTGTTTATTCAAAAATAGAGAAATGTGTGCTGATGGAAACCAAAACGAGGATTTAGGGTCATACAAAACGGTTGTTTGAAGGGAAGGGTCTCAATTTGAAATGTCCAAAAAAAGTTCATATGTACAGAGAGAGAGAGAAGGGAGGGGGGACCAGTGAAATATGATTTTCGAATCTGAGAACTTTTGAATGAGGTGAAGATAGTCTTAGATGGCAAAAAAGGAGAGCTGCACGGTTAAAAAAAGAAACTTAGCTGGTAAAACAAGAAAAGTTAGGAAATAAGGATAATTGAAATTAGGATCACTTTGAAATATTCAAACAAGTCCAAAGAACGGACGGAGTGAGGGAAACAGTACTCAATAGAATCTTAGAATCAAAAGATACAGAACTCGTGGAAAGGATTTGTTGGGAGAAAAAAAATCTAATTTCGAAACAGCATTTCAGATTCTGGATATGTCAGAAGCAGCAGGAGTTCGTGAGGGCATGAAGGATAACTACAAAAGCTGCAGAGGAAGAAAATGTGAGCAGAAAACAGGAACAGGAAACATTGAACGAGGGTATTAAGGAAGGTGGGTTGACAAAAGATCTGGGAAGTGGTCATGATGTGAGGGGCATATTGGTTGGGAAGACTTTGAGAAGAGTGGAGGAGCACAAAAGATTCTTCAAGAAAATCATGAAGAGGTAAGGTGTGGATTCAGGAACTATTCGGGAGACGATTCAGGGAGTGAAAGAGAGAGAGAGAGAGAGAAGGCCGAGTAGGCAAAACATCTGCATACTGGGGAGGAGCTCATATTCAGTCGGTCAGTTCAGGGGAGCCCTGCAATTTTTCCTCTTATTTGATCGACGCATTCATCTATGTAACTGCAACAGAACGGCCCCACTGACATTAAACTTTAAGCCAACTTTCTCGGTTCCTGTCAAAGATATCAAAAAATTGTCAACTGATAAGTTATTTATCATAATATCAGAAGTAATTTGTCAGTTAAAACATTCTTGATATCTAGCATAGGAATTGAGATAATTGAGCTGAAAGGGCACGTACATGGTTAGGTTTTATTAGACAATTCACGGAATGACTAATCTATACGGGATAGCGGAGTGTCGTTGTGCGATGACTTATTTATTCTCACAGTCCCATCAGCTAGTTTTTAATGACTCACCGAATAATTTCTGGCTTCCTCTAACATCTTTTTCAGCTCATCTTCTTTCCTCTTCTTCTCCTTTTTTTCCTCAATCCTTCGCCTCTTTGCCTCGATTGCAGGCGCTGTCTGCTGCTTCCTTTGCTCGAGCGTTTTCTGGAATTAAAAAAAATAATTTTTGAGGATTAAAGTTGACAAGGCTTTTCTGTTTATCTATTGTCTAAGGAACCGAGACTCTTATAAGCCTATAGTAAGTTGGTGCGATAGCCAAACCCTGCTAGAACTACTCCAACCATGCTACTCAGCTCAAGAGCTCTACATATAGCTATGCCTAGGCAAAACTATATATGTCTAATGTCCTATCGCAATGTGAAATTTTACTTACATTAGTTTTCTCCCTCTTCGCCCAGGTTGGACGACATGGCTCCTCCTCTGCATCTTCCTCGAAATGCGCTTCTATGTCAAAATCCTGATCGTCCTCGACCAACAATCTCTCCTGAAAACTTTTGATTGATTTACCCGCTTTCCATTATCACGAGTATGTTAAACCCCCATATTGTCTAGATCCCAAAATTTCCACACTTCTTCTGTGGGAAAACAGATCTAGTTGAAAATCGATAAAACTCACTTCTGATCTGCTACGGGGGTTCTTGTCCTGTGATGGACCTCCAGCCGCTTCTGGTTCTTCTACTCCGTCACAAAGCCCCTGAAGAAAACTTACCACAGTACGACGACGACGGCTGAACTGGTAGCTGCTTCCACTCGTCTCAGCTCTCTCTCTTCATATCGTCTCTTCCTATCATTTTTCTCCTGATCCATCTTCCTCTCCTTCTCTTCTTTCTCCTCTCGGATCTTCTTAGCCTGGGAGTCGTTGTTATTCTTCCCAAGCCCACGTTTTCCAGCTCTTCTGCTCGTGGACGGTGCATCCTGATCAGCAGGCGTGTCTCTCCGATGCTCAGCATCGACGGGGCCAGCCAGTTCGACGTCTTCTTGATCTCTTTCATCTGCATCCGCCTGTAAATACTTAAATTACTAATAATGAATCTAAGGTGGACGATTGTCACCTCTGCATCAGAAAGTATGTCCTGTGGATCTGTGTCATCAAAGTCGTCGAGCTCAGGAATGATCTGAAATTTAAACTGATATGGATAATGTACTGAAAATCCTTATATTAAAGAGTAATGATAAAAATGGGCAAAAAAACTTACATCAACACCGTCGTGAACGATTTGGAGATTCGCTGCAACAACAGTCTCCGACGAAGGATCCTCGGGAGTCATTGATTCTCGACAATTTTCTTCAGCAGCTCTCAATCGTTCTAATCCCGCATTTGCCTCATTCAATATCCGCTCCAAAACCAATGAATCGTTAGCTCGTCTTACAAGTGATTCCTCAAGATTGGCTATTTTTCCCTCCAAATCCCTGTTCTTTTCTTCAGAAGCGTTCAGTTTTTCAGCAAGTTGTCCGTTGGCGGCGGTTGCCTGCTCCACACATTTCTGAAGTTTAGCTACATCCATTTGAAGCGTATTTACCGTTGTCTCCAGTCTTCTATTTTCTTCTTGAAGCTTTCCTTTTTTGCTATCCACCACCTGCAGTCTTGCTTCGAGTTCTTTGTTGGAGACGACAGATTCTTGAATTTTTCCCTCGAGTTCTTTGACTGTTTTCTGGAGATGCTCCTTATCCTTATTGCACTGAAGAATTTTTCCCTCTAGATCCTGAAGCTTTCCCACAGCGTCCTCTTTCTCTTTCTGAATTGCGCGCTTCTGGTCTTCCGACTCGCGAAGATTGCCTTGAAGAGTCTTCAGTCCTTCTGTAGCTGTCTCGAGATTTTTGCGAGTTCTGAGTTTCTCGCTTGGAGATTTTTGATTTCAGCATCGTGCGAAGCCTTCTGATCCTCTTTATATTTCTGAGTCTGCTGCAGTTTTGAGTGCACTTCCTTTTTGAAGACCTCAGTGACTCGAGCAGCTTCAATGAGATCTTTTTGCAGCTTCTCGTATAGTGGGGTGAAAGAAGCTGATCCTGAAGCCAAATGAGCATCTGAAAAAAATGCATTCAAAACACCTTTTCAAGTTAGAAAAAAAATGCTTACCTCTTGGATGGGCTTGAACCAGCAGTTGATTTTCAGAAAAATAAAAAAAAAAAGGAAATTTCCGAATTCCATGCAGAAGGAATTCTAGAAAGATCCGAATAATAGTTAGACATCTTTTCAGTGAAGTTGTCAGAATGGTACTGTATTAGCCAGACTTTCGTCTGTTGATCTCTTCCGCCGCGTAGAGGCTCAGTACCAAGAAAGAGTAACAGGTTTTATTCGGGGAAAACTTGTCAAAAAACCTCAGCCACTTGTCTATCTACCGATTCTTCCTCCACTCGCTCCCCATCGTTGCAGTTTTGTCTTCTAACTGGTCCTCCATCTTTTTCTGAAGTTCATAAAAACTGGAAGATATATTTCAAATCAGGAACTTTGAAATTGTCAACTCACATCGTCTCCATAAACATTCTCCGTCGGAGGACGTCCATTTTCTTTTTTCTGGACCGTGGGGGCAGCTGAAATCCACCAAATCGTCTTCCTGCTCTATAAGAGAAAAACCACTTAAAAGAACCTATCTCGTTTGTTTGGGTCATAACTCGGTTTGTTTTGAGCTGTTGTTTTGGGGTTGAAAGCTTTGAACTTGTAGTAAAATTTCGGATTTCAGAAAAATGCTTACCTCGTTTGCGAGTGATGGTTGGTGCATTGGTGGCTGACGATTTTCCTCTTCCACGGCTACTTGGGGATGTTGAGGCATTTCCTTGGGCACGAACAGTGGTTGCTCCTGTAGCCACTCTTCCACGGCCACGACCACCAGACGAAGCTACAGTAGTTGAAGCTGCTGCTACTCCTGAAGATCGCTTGGCAGAATCTTTTGAATACCTTCTACGAGGACAACCGAAAGCTGAAACAATGAAGGAAATAATTTTAAACTGAAAAAAAGGTTCAGAAGATGACTCACCCTTTTATGGAGCCGGACGCTTACAAGGAGCCTTTTTGCGATCCATCAGCGCTTCTGCCACATGGCCGGATCATTCTTGACGTAGGCGTCAAGCGTCGACGTGGAGCAACTGGGGCAGTAGAACGTCCTGATGGAGAACGACGTCGAGAAGCTATCTGATTTGTCGTTGGCGTCGCTGGAGTTCCCTGGTTTCCTGTGCCTTGTTGGATGATTGTTGGAGCATCAGCAGATCTCAAGCGTCGATGAGGTGCCACTGGACTCGACTTAGCATCTCGGGATGAAGAACGAAATCGAGATGATATCTCGTCCTTCTTCTTTTTCAAGTCGTCGTTCTCCTTCTTCACGGCTCGACTCTCGACCTCATTTTCATTTATCTGAAAAATGCGGAACATATTGAACAAAAAAAAATTCAAGTTTTGAAACTGATAACTTTTCTGTTGAATTTTTAAATTGTTTTTTTAACACTTCGACTTTGAAAAAAATGCTTACCTCTTGGATGGGCTTGAACCAGCAGTTGATTTTCAGAAAAATAAAAAAAAAGGAAATTTCCGAATTCCATGCAGAAGGAATTCTAGAAAGATCCGAATAATAGTTAGACATCTTTTCAGTGAAGTTGTCAGAACGGTACTGTATTAGCCAGACTTTCGTCTGTTGATCTCTTCCGCCGCGTAGAGGCTCAGTACCAAGAAAGAGTAACAGGTTTTATTTGGGAAAAACATGTCAAAAAACCTTCACGCCTTCTTTAGTCATCAACTCGAGCTTCTTAGTTAGCTCTGATTCCGAAGATTCTTGAGTCATCCTTCTGCTGTCCCGAGCTTTTGATCGAGTTTGGCTAGTTCATTCTGGAGACGCTCATTTTCCTTGGTGCACTGGAGAAGTTTCTCTTCTTGATTCCGCATCTTTTCAACAGTTCTCTCGATTTCTTTCAGAGCAGAATCCTTTTGCTCTCCAGACACAACAAATTTTTATCGAAGTTTCTTGAGATTTGCTTCAGCTGTCCCCAGATTCTTAGCGAGTTCTGAGTTTGACGCTTTGAGGGTATTGTTTTCGGTTTCGAGCTGCTGGATCGAACACTTCAAAGTTGAATTTTCGTTCAGAAGATTCCCTTTTTCAGACTCCGACCTCTTGAGTTTTGTTTGCAGATCACCGAGTTCTCTCAGATTCACCTTCTTCTCTTCTCCAAGCTGCGCAGACATTTCTCGAAGTTGTCGATTTTCCTCTGTGAGTGCCGAGTTGCTTGTTTCGAGAGCACAGAGCCTAGAAAATATTATTGTATGAGAAAAAATTGAATCATAGGAAAACTTACTTCTAGATTAGGACGCAGCTTATCGTCCTCAAAAGCGAGGCTCATATTGTTTTGCAACTTTTCGATGGTCCATACTCCCTTATTAGATTTCTCGTTCCATGATGGAATCTGAAATCATGTTTTGTCGATTATATGAAAATGACGAAAAACTTATCTTTTAAAAAAACTATTTAAAAGCTTAATTTAGTATTGAGAGAAGCACCAATTCAAAACCGCCTATTTCGCTTTTTTGAGATTAGCACAAAAATTAGAACTCTAACTCTGATCAGACGTGATTCAATTTTTAGAGAAATGGGGTGACTCTGAGGTTGCGATAGCAAAATTAGGCTGTTTTTGATCTACCGTATTGATTTTCTTATTTTTACAGCTTTCAAAATAATTTTTCACGTTAGAAAAAACGAAAATAAATGCTTACCTCTTGGATGGGCTTGAACCAGCAACTGATTTTGAGAAAAATCAAAAAGGAACTTTCCGAATTCCATGCAGAAGGAATTCTAGAAAGATCCGAATAATAGTTAGACATCTTTTCAGTGAAGTTGTCAGAATGGTACTGTATTAGCCAGACTTTCGTCTGTTGATCTCTTCCGCCGCGTAGAGGCTCAGTACCAAGAAAGAGTAACAGGTTTTATTCGGGGAAAACCTGTCAAAAAACCCCAGTAAATTGTTTCCACTCGACTATAAATTAAGTTTGATTTTATTTTTTAAATTTCAGAAATTTTCTCACCTTTTCTACTGTGGGCAGACTGTACTCGGTAAAAGTTTTATGCACTGATGAGTTGCTTCTTGAATTGGGGAAGCTCTTCCTTACCGTTTTCATTGATGAGGTACACCGACAAGTCTGAAATATACGAAATCATTTTGAGTATTTTTTAAAAGTCGTCTCACCTCTGCAGTCTGCAATAAATAGAGTGGGAAATTCCTCTCTAGCAATTCTGACGGCGTCTTGGAAGCTGGAATAGATGGACGGGTGCATGGCGGACCCATATGGAGCATCGACTCTGTCCTTGGGAGCGAGAAATTGCTCAAATTGAGAATCCCAGAGATGATCGACTTGAGCATTCATTGGAGCATTCAGAAGCATCGGATGGGATCTGCGAATGATCCTGTTCCTCTATCATTGCCTCCTTGAACATCTCGGTATCTTCGAAGACGTCCTTATTCACCGGATCGCAATAACATGCTAGTCTTCTTCCATTGGAACATCAAGTTGGAGATTCAGGTTCCTCATCTCGAGTGTGGCCGGTCCTGGACCAGGGAGGTTTTTATTGTCTTCCTCATCTTGTTCCATTGGATCAGCATTCTGATCTCTACCTTCCGGAATCGATGGACGTGGAGCTTCTGGAATTGATGGACGTGGAGCTTCTGGAATCGATGGACGTGGAGCTTCTGGCAAGTTCCTGAAATATATTCGGGTTACGATTGGATACATTACTCAATTATACGGGTAGATGACCATGTATTAGTCAATTATCGTTAAAACTCACTTGTAGGAGATTTCACAGCGTACGCACTGATAGCACCGAACCACCAAAAATGCCGGGATTCGAGCAGAAATTGGAGCTGAAGAGATCGAATCTGATGGTTTAAGAGGCGATTATGCGTCGGGCTTAAAAGATCTGGAACGGAATAATTTTGGTATGAGTATTTGAAAAAACAGTCTTGGGTTCTTAACTTTTTTAAATTCAAGATTTTTAGAAAAACATTGAAAATGAGATGAAAAATGTTGGAAATGAGGTAACCAAAAACATGTGCTAGTTTTAGCCAGTCTAACTTGTATTTTCAAGTTTGTACAAAAAACGGTTCGAAATCTGCAGTCAAAATCCCCAATTTAAAACCGCCTATCTCATTTTTTTTGGATTAGCACAAACCATTTTTCAAAATTAGAACTCCAGCTCTAATCATACGCAATTTTTTAAAAATTAAGGGTTTTAAGCTATTTGTGAGGTTGCAAAAGGAGAATTGGGCCATTTTTGATCTACTATTGATTTTCTTTTTTTTTGCATTCAAAATGACTTTTCAAGTTTGAAAAAAGAAATTCTTACCTCTTGGATGGGCTCGAACCAGCAGTTGATTATCAGAAAAATCAAAAAAAAACTTTCCGAATTCCATGCAGAAGGAATTCTGGAAAGCCCTGTACTGTATTAGCCAGACTTGCGTCTGTTGATCTCTTCCGCCGCGTAGAGGCTCAGTACATTCGAAAGAGTAACAGGTTTTTTAGAAGAAAACTTGTCAAAAAAACTTTTCTTTTGACATCACGGCATCATCCCGGCTGGAAAACTGAAAATCGATATTCAAAAAATGCCAAATGAGAAAATAAATACCTTATGATCTTTGTGGGGTTTTTCGACAACCTCGTACGCATGCCTGGCTTAGTTTCCTTGAGATACCGTCATTTTTCGCTTCTGTCCTCTGTCTTCCTTGGTTTGGTTGGATGTGTTGGTTGGGAAGGTCTAGAAACCATTTTCTTTTTAGGACTAGATGTTCTGTCAAATATGAAACTTACCCATTGTTAACTTGACACATCATTGAGCATTGATCCACTAGAACTCGGTTGAGCAGAAAAAGAAGAGCGTGGAGAATAAAGGTCAGATGACGAGCTTGAAGGACCACTATTTGAAATTATAGCTCAGCTTAACCTCTGTTTTTCAATTTCCAACAATTGGTGTTCAAAAAACTCACTTGACATCCAAGTCGAACTGCTGGATGAAGACGGGCACTGTTTCCAGACGAATCCTTGCCCTTCAGAGCTGGTGGAGAGTGGAATGAAGATGCCGAAGAGTCAAAATCTGAAATAATATCGTTTGTTTCACACGGGTAACACGCCAAAAATATGTCAGTTTTATTCAGTTTAACTTGCTTTTTCGGATTTGTGCAATAAAAGATCACTACAGAATCGAATTTCTGACTTTTTAAAAAATATACAGTCAAATTCTCAGAAAAATGGAAGAGTTCGAGAAAATGTTGCAAGATTTCAAACTTTCTCTTTGTAAAAAATCAAAATATGGTGTTACTTTGTCTTGAATTAGGCTATAACTATGTTCGTTTTTGAGCTGTTGGTTTGACGTTTCATTTTTTGAGTTAAAAAACACTTACCACTTGATAAGACTTTAACCAGGCGATTGATTTTCAGAAAAATCAAAAAAGGGCCTTCCCGAATTCCATGAAGGAATTCTGGAAATTTCCGAATAATAGTAAGACATCTTTTCAGTGAAGTTGTCAGAATGGTACTGTATTAGCCAGACTTTCGTCTGTTGATCTCTTCCGCCGCGTAGAGGCTCAGTACCAAGAAAGAGTAACAGGTTTTATCGGGGGAAAACCTGTCAAAAAACCCGTCAAATCTCGTTGCCGTCGTTGGCTTCATTCGCTTGATCTGAGCTGTTGGATGGACTACAGGATTGACTTTCTGTCTATAGAAGCCGGAGACCTTATCGAATAAGTTGTCGGTCTTGTAGATGTTGGCGAAGACCGATTCCGACGACTCCGATCTTTTGAGCACTGGGCGTTCTTCTTCATATTCTTCATCGGCACTCAAAAAATTCTCGTAGTCGGAGTCAATGCTGAAAATGGTTTAAAATACAGCATACGTCAATAAGATCTATTTTCAGTTGATGTTCGGCTATTTTTCAGGATTCTGGAGCTCAGTTTTCAAGTTTCCGATCACTCTAACTAATAAATAGACAACATTTACCACAACTCTGTCTAAAAATCAAATTTTCAGCCCTTCTAGGGACAGAGATAGAGCCACTTAAAATTCCACAGGCTAGAGGTGCCAGACGACGAGACACGCTGAGTCTCTAACCCCTCGGAAATTTCAAATGACCGTATCTCGTTTTCTAATATAGCTAGAAAGTTGGTTTTTGACAGAATTGTAGGAAATGTTGTCTATTTTATAATTAAAACTTCAAAGTTTTCAAAGTGATCGGTAAACTGAAAGCTGAGCTCGAGACTCTAGGAAATGGTCAAAAACTCACTCCGAAGCTAGATACGGCAAATTGAAGTCATGCTTTTTGGGCCCTTTGTCCTGAATAGTTTCCGGTTTTCTGACTGGTTTTCCCGGTGGAGCCTTCTTCTTCTTCTTCATGGTGAGCTTGTGAGGAGGAGACCCATGGTTGGAGACGACTTCTGACGTAGGTGAGCTCCTTTCTGGTCATGATGTCCGAACGAATGGCCTTCTTTGGAGCTTCCTTGACCTCGGTGGTAGTGGCAAAAAGAAGAGAATAATCCAAAATCCATTCAGGACTTTTAGAAGATTCTGAATGAATAGAGAAGAAGTGAGGAAGAGAGGTGAGGGGGATGAATACTCAGAAGAATCAAAAAGAAACTTTCCGAATTCCATGCAGAAAGAATTTTGGAAAGATCTGAATAATAGTAAGACATCTTTTCAGTGAAGTTGTCAGAATGGTACTGTATTAGCCAGACTTGCGTCTGTTGATCTCTTCCGCAGCGTAGAGGCTCAGTACCAAGAAAGAGTAACAGGTTTTATTGGGGGAAAACCTGTCAAAAAACCCGTCAGATCTCGTTGGCGTCGTTGGCAGTGACTATTGGAATGTTCCTCTTTCTGGTCTTCTTCTTCTTGAGGTCCTGGCTTATTGGAGGTATTGGTATCTGAAGTTTCACAATTAATACTTTTTAAAATGAAAATGCCTTCATACCTTCACTTTCCTCTTTTTCATTCTGTTTTTGAATCTCCGCCACCAACTGGAGACGTCGCGCATCTTATTCGGCAAGCTCGGCAGACAACTTCTCCAATTCCATCTCCAACTTCTTCTTTTTCTTCTTTCTTCTTTTCTTGATCCTCCAGCACAGATTGATGTTCACGGACCAAATCATCCAATTTCTTTGAATGATCATCCAGAAGATCCTTCTTTTTCCTTTTTTCAGCGTCTCTTCCCATCTCCAACTGCTGTTTCTCATTCTCCTGATCCATCTCCGTCACTTCTAGGATTCTCTTCTCCTCTTCCATCTTTTTCTTCGCAGCTTCAAGTCTCACTTTGTTCTTCTTGAGCTCGTCTCGCTCCTTCTTAATGTCTTCGTTCTCCTCCTTCTGCTCCTCCAGCACCGACTGATATTCACTGGTTATCTCCTCCAATTTTTTCCTCTGCTTCTCTTCCAAACCAGTGGTCTTCGTCTGCCATTCTTCATTCATTCTGTCATAGGAATCCATGTGCTTCTTTTTCTCTGCTTCTCTTTCCAATTCGAACGTCTTCTTTTCCTCTTTCAACTGCTTAATTTCATTTTCAAACATCTGTTTGGCCTTCTTGAAGTCTTCTATTTCCCTGACTTGCTCGATGTTTTTCTCTTGGAACTTTAGAAGCGCTTCTTTCAGCTCCTTTTCATTCCTGTCCTTGTCTTCGTTGAAGTTTTTCATCTGGGTTCTCCATGCATTTTGGTTTTTCAGGTTGTCGCTCTCCTTCTTCTGATCCTCCACCACAGATTCGTGTTGACGGACCAATTCCTAAATTTTCTTAGCATGTTCATCCATCAGACCAATGGCAACTACAAAATGTTGTTCTGTGGCCGAGTGGTGTGCGTGCTCGCCTAGGAATCTGCTTTTGCGGGTTCGAACCCGCTTCTTGTGAACCTTTTGTTTTTATGTTATTTGATCCTAGAATGCTTTTTTACTACTTTTAATGGTGATTTTCGGTAATTCAACTTTTCCTTTGACATGGTTCTGTTCAGAAAAAAACCAAAATTGGAAAAAAATTGTGAAAACGTCAGGGTGGCTTCCTACGGATACAGGATGGTAAAAAGCCATGATTGAAAGTATGAAAAAAACATTCTATGATCAAATAACACAAAAACAGAAGGTTTACAAGAAAGCGGGTTCGAACCCGCAGAAGCAGATTCCTAGGCGAGC